>NC_043010.1:9331472-9348972 GCF_006345805.1 Octopus sinensis | reverse complement strand
AGGAATTTGCTTTCCCTATTTTTTACCTTTAATTTTATCTTGAAGGTATTGAGATAGAGGGAAGAATTTTATTAAGTCCCTTAAGAATTATAGAGGAAAGAATCTTATTAAGTTCCTTAAATTAACCTTATGAATTAATGCTTACATTAAGAACAAATGCATTATTGTAGGGAAAATATATCTTTCAAAACTTATTCAACCAAGATCATTTGTTACAGGGTTCATTTTCCCCATTTGCAATAACTGTTATTGTTGTTGATTTTTATAACCAAAAGTCAGTCCTAATTTTTTTTCATCTTTTACTGGTTTCAGTCACTAGACTGTGGCCATACCGGAGTGCTACTTTGGAGTATTTTAGTCAAACAGATGGAACCATTACTTCATATTTTTTAAAGTCTGGTACTTAGCCTAATGGTCTAAGTTATAAAGACATGAACAAACCAATACCTATTTCTTTATTACCCCCAAGGGGCTAAACACAGAGGGGATAAACAAGGACAGACATAGGTATTAAGTCGATTACATCGACCCCAGTGCGTAACTGGTACTTAATTTATCGACCCCGAAAGGATGAAAGGCAAAGTCGAACTTGGTGGAATTTGAACTCACAATGTAATGCAGACGAAATACCGCTAAGCATTTCGCCCAGTGTGCTAACGTTTCTGCCAGCTCGCCGCCTTATGAACAAACTAATACCGGTTGTCAAGCACGAAGACACACACATATACACCCCCTCACATACATACACACTAGCACTCTGTCAGGTATGACAACAAATGTTCCAGTTGGTCCGATGAATGGAACAGCTGAACAATGAAACATGTTGCTCGTGAAATTAATGTGCAAGTGGCCGAGCACTCCATAGACTTGGATCCAGCTCTTTGAATAACAGGTACAACTAATTTCTGAGTAAGTGGACTGGAGCATCTTTTAAATAAAGTGTCTTGCTTAATGACATGATCCACTGCTAGGGATCAAATATATGGGAAACTACCACCTGTGTCATCTCTTGTGAAAGGTAAGAGAGTCCAGTTTGCTGGACATTGTTGTAGAGCTGAAAAAGAGGTAATTTTTACTCTTCTCCTCTGGAAGCCATCTACTCGCAATACCAGAGGGTGCACACTCTCCTACCCTGATGTAATCTCCAGGGATACAGGCATCCAGCAACAGGACCTCCGTAATGCTATGATGGACCGTGAAGTCTGGCGTAGCATGGTAAATTCCATTGTCTCGACCACGGTCGAACAATGATGATGATGATGAGGGATCAAACCCACGACCTTACAATCATGAACCAAATACTCTAACTACTAAGCTATGCTCCTTCACACACTCATAAGGCTTTGATCAGCCCAGGGATATAGTAGAAGACACTTGCCCTGCCTTAGGTACAGTGCAGTGGGATGGAACCCAAGACCACATGGTTGCAAAGTGAGCTTCTTAACCATACAGTCATGCCAGCACCTAAACATATGATGAGCTTAATTTTTTTTCCCTCTTCTGGTATAATGTATCTAGTACTTCATTATTGAGGGAACCCCTTCTTTTTCTGAACAGCAAGCAGGATTTGTATTAAGGGAGATTTGACTGCTGTTGCTAGCGGCTCAAAAGACTATTATAAGAGGTTTCTGATCGGCTCATGCTTGTGTTGTTTGTCTTAAAATGTGGAACTCATTTGATGAGAGCAACTGGGAAGTGTTGACACAGGTTTGGAAGTAAGGAAAAAAATAGCCTTCAACCAACTTATCCTCATCGTCTACCACTCTATCAACCTTCTCCTCTTCTATACCACCACCACTGCCGCCGCCGCCACCACCACCACCATGGCATCCACATCATCATCATCATCATCATCATTTCTGTTCCCTGCTGTACTTTGACACTCCTCACAACATACAAGTTTTATTATGCGAAAGGGTTGCTAGTATTCACTCAACTCTTCTCTACTCTATTTTTGAGGCAAAGAACACTGAGTGATCCCTGATGCCACTCTTCATAGCACTACCATAACCAAGTCAGGGAGAGAATAAGTGAGAGCTAGAGAGAGATAGTAACAAAAAGAAAGAGGAGAAGAGAGAGATGAAGATGGAAGGAGTCAGAGACAGAGATAAATTTAGAGTGTGACAGGTATAATATTTATTAACCCTTGAAGGAAAAACAAAAATAGCAAGGTTAACCTGGGTTTGAACTTGAAACGCTGACAATCAGAACAAATACCAGAAGGAATTCTGTCCATCTTTCAATTGATTTTTATCAATATGTGTCAATATGCTCCTAATAACCATCATCTAAAACCCCAGCCCATCAGCACAGTCAGGGCCAGATTTAGACCCACGGAGGCCCTAAACACTTAAAAGATTTTGATGCCCACACATATATATATATATATGTAATTCAAAATATAAACAATGATAAACCATGAAATAAAGTTTTAGTCTTCAAAATAAAACCAAATTAATAAGCTGGAAAAATGATGTTTACTTTTGTATACTTCCACTTTACTCTTTTACTCTCTCTCTTTACTCTTTTACTTATTTCAGTCATTTGACTGTGGCCATGCTGGAGCACCGCCTTTAGTCGAGCAAATCGCCCCCAGGACTTATTCTTTGTAAGCCTTGTACTTATTCTTTGTAAGCCTTGTACTTATTCTATTAATCTCTTTTGCTGAACTGCTAAGTTATGGGGACATAAACACACCAGCATCAGTTGTCAAGTGATGTTGCGGGGACAAACACAGACAAAAAAACATATATGTATACATATATATACGACGGGCTTCTTTCAGTTTCCGTCTACCAAATCCACTCACAAGGCTTTGGTTGGCCCGAGGCTATAGTTGAAGACACTTGCCCAAGGTGCCATGCAGCAGGACTGAACCCAGAACCATGTGGTTGGTAAAAAAAGCTACTTACTACAGAGCCACTCCTGTGCCTGTTAGTATATATATATATATATATATATATATATATATACTAACAGGCTTCTTTTAATTTCCATCAACCAAATCCAAAAGGTTTTCGCTGGCTTGGGGCTAGTGTAGAAGTTACTTGCCCAAGGTACCATGCAGTGGGACTGAACTCAGAATCATATAGTTGAGGAACAAACTTCTTACCTCACTGTGCGTATATAGTCAAATTTTCTTCACACCACACAGTACTGCATTAAATGAAAAAGGATACACATTTGATAATGTAGTACTTCATTAGCTACTAAGTCTAACTAAAACTATTCCTTTCTCCTATAGGCACAAGGCCTGAAATTTCGGCAAGTGGGGGCTATGGAAGTATTTATTTCATTGACCCCAAAAGGATGAAAGACAAATTCAATCTCGGCAGAATTCATCATTATCATCATCATTTAACGTCCACTTTTCATGCTGGCATGGGTTGGACGGTTCAACTGGGGTCTGGGAAGCCAGAAGGCTGCACCAGGCCCAGTCTGATCTAACAGTGTTTCTACAGCTGGATGCCCTTCCTAACGCCAACCACTCCGTGAGTGTCGCGGGTGCTTCTTACGTGCCACCGGCACAGGTGCCAGACGAGGCTGGCAGACGGCCATGATCAGATGGTGCTTTTTATGTGCCACCAGCACGGGGACCAGACGAAGCTGGCAACGGCCACGGTCGGATGGTGCTTTTTACGTCCCACCGGCATGGAGGCCAGTCAGGCGGAGCTGGCTACGGCCACGTTCGGATGGTTCTCTTACGTGCCACCGGCACTGGTATCACAGCAACAAATTCCATTGATTTTGATAGATTACGATTTTGATTTTGGTTTTCACTTGCCTCAACAGGTCTTCACAAGTGGAGTTTTGTGTCCCAAGAAGGAAAGGAATGCATAAGTGGGCTGGCTACATCCCAGGTGTAGGCCACGGGATTATGGCCTCAATTGTCCTGCCATAAATTATAAATATTATGGTCACAGCAGAAATCTCTTGACCAGGAATTAAACAGCAACAATGACAATATCAGGGACAACAACAACAAATGCCTATTTATATGGCTGGGTAGTAAAGACAATTTACCTTACAATCGTGTAGTTTTGTGTTCAATCCTACATCTCTTCACTGTGGGCAAGTGTCTTTTACTGTATCCCCAAACTGACCAGTGCCTGTTATGAATAAAGTAAGGAGACAGAAAGTGTATGGAGAACCATCTTGTGTGTATATCCATTTGTGTGTGTGTGTGTGTGTGTGTGTGTGTGTGTGTAGTGCAGCGGTTAGGGTGTTGCATTCACGATCAGAAGGCTGTGGTCTCGATTGCCCGACCAGCTTCTGCACCATGTTTCGGGAGCAAAGTGTTTTATTTTCTACTGCTACTTCTCACTTGGGTGTAAATGATTAATCTCCCAATGGACTGGCATCTGGTTCAGGAAAAATGTTATCTCAGTCAGTTATACACCACATAAACTGGGTCATTGACGCTATGAGTTGTAGGACTTGACACAAAAATTAACTGAATATATATATATATATACATATATATATATATATATAAATGGATGAATGAATTATCCTTTGTTTATTGTTAACATGGAAAATTCACTTATATATATATATGGCCACAGCTCATAAGCTGAAACTAGAATCAATCAATCAATCAATCATATATATATGTAGATAGATAGATAGATAGATAGATAGATAGATAGATAGATAGATAGATAGATAGATAGATAGATAGATAGATAGATAGGTAGATAGGTAGATAGATAGATAGATAGATGGATAGACAGACAGACAGACAGACGGACGGATGGACAGACAGACAGACAGACAGACAGATAGAGAGACAGAAGACGGAGAGACATGTAGATAGACAGACGGACAGATAGATGGGAAGATATTCTTATGTGTGTGTTTTTTGTGTTTGTTGCCTCTCTGCTTGTTACCCAGTGTTGGTTTGTATACATTCTCATATCTTAACTTTTCAGAAAGAGACCAATGAAATAAGCACAAGGCTTAAAATAAATACTGGAGCTAATTTGTTCAACTAATCTTACAAGATTGTGCTCCAGCATGGCTGCAGTCCAATGACCAAAGCAAGTAAAAGGGTAAGAACCAACAAGGAGGGTTCTACATGGTCATTAAAACCACTAGAAATAGCAGTCAAATTGCTTTCAAATTGCATTGTATCATCTTAAATATGGAAAGGATGCTATAGATAATAAACTCTTAGATATACTTCTAAAAGACAGTGTCTATGACTGGAACACTTGATCTATCAGGGCTCACCTGGGGCTAAACAGCAACACAACAACAATAACAGCAACATCAATAGCTGTTGTTTCGTGAAATTTCTGAAATATCCCACTCAACAGATATGAAGTACTGCTTCAGTTATTTTCTCCATACTATATCCTACAAGATACATGATACATACATACATGCATTTGTATATATATAAAGAGAAAGAGAGTGAGAAGGAAGGAGAGCAAGAGAAGAAGAGAGAGAAAGAGAGAGTTACTTCATAACTAGATTGGAATGCTGCGGGAAATATAGACCGTATTAAACACACACACACACATCTACTCACATTTGGATATACAAACATATATACATATTTGTGGGCATGTGTGTGTGTATGTGTGTATGTATATGTATATATATATCATCATCGTGAAAGTATAGAAAAAGTGAATGTAAAATGATGATGACGATGATGGTGGTGATGGTGGCGGTGGCAGTGGTGGTGGTGGTGATGGTAGTGGTGCCAGTGTATATATATGTAAAAGTACATGTATGAGTCTGTGTATGTGTGCGAGAGTGTGTGTATGTGTGTGTATGTGTGTGTGCATATATGTGTGTGAGTATGTGTGTGTATCTGTATGTATATGGGTGTTTTTATTTGCCACTTTTCTAAGGCAGTAAATTTTTGTTTCCCTTCTTAAGATTTTAAATCTAGCTTTTCTTTATACAATTTGAAAAAAAAAAAAATTATTGAAAACATGTGAATAATGATAGGATTAATCTATTTAATGTTTTATTCATCTACTTTGAAATATGAAAAAAAAAACAATAAAAGAAAACTGTAAAACAAAAATATAAAACAATATTTCTCCACCACCACCACCATCATCATCACCACCACCACCACCATCATCATCATCATCATCATCATCACCATCATCATCATCATCATCATCATCATCATCATCATCATCATCATCATCATCATAATCATCATCATCATCATTCTGCATCCATTTTTTTTTTCCCATACTTTCATATATCAAACGGGTCTTCCCTAATGCAGCTTCTTACCATTAGTGGAGATCTTTCGTCATCTCCTTCATGAGATTCGATCCCCTGAGATCTATCTTCGCTACTTCCTTCCATTTCCCTATGTCTTCCCTTTTTGTCTTCCTCTTCCTCCTGCCGGCACTTGAATCCCTTGGCACTTCATTTTCCATTAATGGTCATCATTCGTGTACATCACATATCCATGTAAACACAGTCTTCTCTTTTGCACACCACATCTTATACCAAGATTACATCTTAGCTTATTTGTACTCCATCATTCATGGATACACACACGGACAAATGGACACCTTAGGCAGACCCTAATTTCAGCAGTATGTATTCAGGAATGTATGAGTGCCAAAGACAAAAGCAGCTTGTGGGACACCCAACTTCACAAATAGGAGCCAAAGTGACATGCTGACACTTCTTTTGATTTTCTTTAGAAAATAGAGTGTCTTTGATTAGCCCATGTTACTCCATAAGGGGCACAAGGTCAGTTTCCTGGTCTCTGTGGTATATATATATATATATATATATCATCATCATCATCATCATCATCATTTAACATCCGTTTTCCATGCTAGCATAAGTTGGACGGTTCAACTGGGGTCTGTGAAACCGGAAGGCTTCATCAGGCCCAGTCAGATCTGGCAGTGTTTCTATGGCTGGATGTCCTTCCTAACACCAACCACTCCGTGAGTGTAGTGGGTGCTTTTTACGTATATATATATATATATATATTCCTCCCCAAGTGTTAAAGTTAAAGGAAATTAGACCAACTCATAAGGGCCAGTTTCCCAGGTTCATAGCATATATATATTTCTTTACTGCCCACAAGGGGCTAAACATAGAGGGGGACAAACAAGGACAGACAAACGGATTAAGTCGATTACATCGACCCCATTGCGAAACTGGTACTTTATTTATCGACCCCGAAAGTATGAAAGGTAAAGTCGACCTCGGCGGAATTAGAACTCACAACGTAAAGGCAGACGAAATACCGCTAAGCATTTCATATATATTCCCCACATGGATGGGATGCGCTCCATCACAGTGTTACTCGTTTTCATTAGCTGTGAGAACTCGAGCAACATGAAATGAAGGTGTTTTGAAACCACAATCTTATGATCAGGAATCCAACACCCTAACCACTATACCACATACCTCAGCCTCCCCAGATGGGATGTTGATCCATTGCAGGATTACTCTGTTTTACCAGCTGTGTAGACTTGAGCAACATTCGGAAGTGTTTTTCTCAAGAACACAATGCATTGCCCAGCTCAAGAATCAAAGCCATAATCTTATGATCATGAGTCCAACACCCTTACTACTAAGACATGTACCTCCATATGTCTTGCATGCCATCAAATATGATGTATTACACATCCAGTTGGTTCTAGGTAAATTCCACCATGGAAAGTTCCACCTGGTAAATTTCACCATAGGTAAATTCCACCATGGTATATTCCCCCATGGTAAATTTCACCATAGGTAAATTCCACCATGGTATATTCCACCATGGTAAATTTCACCATAGGTAAATTCCACCATGGTATATTCCACCATCGTAAATTTCACCATAGGTAAATTCCACCATGGTATATTCCACCATGGTAAATTTCACCATAGGTAAATTCCACCATGGTATATTCCACCATGGTAAATTTCACCATAGGTAAATTCCACCATGGTATAGTCCACCCGCTAATAATCACCGTGGTCAGTTTCTCTAGACAGTGGGTCAATACCTATGTTATTTAACCTGTCTATCTCTCAAGTCTTATGAAGAGAGAGAGAGAGAGAGAGAGAGAAAGAGTTTGAAGGTGAGATAGAAAATGATCTTTATAATCTACTTGAATTGAGATGGGATCACTTTCAGGTGCTCCCATTGAGCAAGAATCTATGAAATTTGTATATATTTATTTTATCATAAATGCAAAACAACACCATGGAGGAGTCGATGTAAACTTAAATAAAGGAGTGGCTGTGTGGTAAGTAGCTTGCTAACCAACCACATGGTTCCGGGTTCAGTCCCACTGCATGGCATCTTAGGCAAGTGTCTTCTGCTATAGCCCTGGGCCGACCAATACCTTGTGAGTGGATTTGGTAAACGGAAACTGAAAGAAGCCTGTCGTATATATGTATATATATATATATATATATATATATATATATATATAATATATATATATATATATTTGTGTGTGTGTGTATGTGTGTCTGTGATTGTCCCCCTAGCATTGCTTGACAACCGATGCTGGTGTGTTTACGTCCCCGTCACTTAGCGGTTCGGCAAAAGAGACTGATAGAATAAGTACTGGGCTTACAAAGGATAAGTCCCGGGGTCGATTTGCTCGATTAAAGGCAGTGCTCCAGGATGGCCGCAGTCAAATGACTGAAACAAGTAAAAGAATAAAAGAATTAAAAAAAATATACTATGATAGGTGAATCGCAATAGGTGAACCATTATATGGCGAGAGATTACTGTACATACCTCAAGCTGCTCTTTACTCGAAGAGAAAATCCCTTTCTTGATATAGCTACTGAAGATTTTCCAGCCCATTTTTACCCCGGTGCCTATACTTTTGTGAGATGCTGCTCAAAGCTAAATTACATGCCCCGGTTTCACAGAAAGTATCAACTTCTTCAAAGGTACCTTATAGACACTTGAAGAATTTATTTCACGGCTGCTCTTTCAGCTAGCTATTCCTATGCATCTACTATATTACTTACCAGTATTTGGCAACGGAAACTGTGTGGAAGCCCATCCTATAATATATGTGTGTGCATGCATGTGTGTGTATGTCTCTGTGTTCGTGTTTGGCTCTCCACCACGACCACCACAACCACCATGACCACCACTACCACCACGACCACCACTACCACCACCAACACCACTACCACTACCATCATTACCACCACCACCACCACCACTTGACAGCTGCTTTTGTTTACATCCTTGTAACTTGGTGATTCAGTAAAACAGACCAATAGAACAAGTACCAGACTTTAAGGGTAAGTACTGGTGGCAGCAGGGTGGGGTGGGGATGGGGGATTCATTTGACTAAAGCTTTAGTACAATAACTGATACAAGTAAAACAACTATATATGTATATAATATGCATGTGTATGTATACATATGTGTGTGTATATATATATATACATTTATATATATATATATACATTATATACATATATATATATATATATGATATACATATAATATATATATACATGTATATATATATATACATATATACATATATATATATATATATATATATATTATATATATATAGATATATATATATATATATATACATACACATATATACACATAAATACATATATATGAACTAAGAAAGTGAATCTTCATATTTGAAAATAAAAACAGATCAATATCTCCCAATCAGTAGCCTAATAAAACACTATTGACCTTGACTCTAAATATCAACTGTTTTGATATTTTATCTTTGATCTTAATTTCTCTCACAAGGAAGCTCAATTCAACATACTGCTGAATAGTTTCAATAACGAAACGGATACTTTATATTACATGCTTTTTTTTTTTTATCAATATATCAAAATAAAGAAATAAAAAGCAAGGCATTTATATAAATGTGTTAACTAATTAAAATGATCATCTACTGGTCTTTTGTATATGGATTCAAACATGGCCTTCATGTCATCATCATCATCATTATGTGACCGACCAGACCATCAGATGTTGCTACACTTCGCTGGTCACAATGCGTTCGCATTGTTTTAGCCTTCGAATGATACCACCCCACCCGCAGGCTAAGCGAGCAGGCCAACAGAAGAAAGTGGGAGAGAAATTTGTGGTGAAAGAGTACAGCAAGGATCACCACCCCCTGCCGGAGCCTCGTGGAGCTTTTAGGTGTTTTCGCTCAATAAACACTCACAACGCCCGGTCTGGGAATCGAAACCGCGATCCTACGACCGTGAGTCCGCTGCCCTAACCACTAGGCCATTGCACCTCCACAGCCTTCATGTAATTATGCTAATCGTTGATTTTCTCATTCTTTTTCCTAGTTTCGGTCAACAAGAATGTAGTCATGCTGGAGCACTGTCTCGAGGGGTTTTAGTTGAACAAATTGACCTCAGGACTTATTTTTTAAGCCTAGTTATTATTCTGTCAGACTCTTTTGCTGAACTACTTGGTTACGGGGACATAAACACACCTACACCGGTTGTCAAGTGGTGATGGGGGTGACAAGCATAGACACAGACACAAACACACACACACACATGCACATGGAGATCTATTATTATAATATATGTATATATGTATGTATTTAATGTATGTATATTATGTATATATATATATATATAATATATATATATATCTATATATATAAAGAGGTAAGCAGTGAGAACGATAGAAATCCACTTGAACACACAGGCTAAGAATCACTTTACTAGCACTTGGGCTGGTGGCACGTAAAAAACATTCAAGTGAGATCATTGCCAGTGCCGCTGGACTGGCTCCTGTGCAGGTAGCACGTAAAAGCACCCACTACACTCGCGGAGTGGTTGGCGTTAGGAAGGGTATCCAGCTGTAGAAACTCTGCCAGATCAGATTGGAACCTAGTGCAGTCATCTGGTTTGCCAGTCCTCAGTCAAATCGTCCAACCCATGCCAGCATGGAAAGCAGACGTTAAACGATGATGATGATGATCATGATGATACATACATATATATATATATATATATATATATATATATCTGAAGAAGTAATATGTGACAATTATTCGGTAGCCATGATGAAATGCTGAGGTGGAAATCCACACCGCCATCTCTTCAGTTATCTGGCCATCGGAAAAAATGCTATGAAAAATGACCGTTATACAAAGGGAAATTACTGTGTGATTGACTGTTATTAAGACAAAAGAGCTATTTGAATGACCGCTAAGTGAGGGGAGAGAGTAAAAGTAAGGGGGTAAAAAAGCTCATAGTATTCGCGTAAGCGTGAATGTCTATATCTACACATGTGCACCCGCACACCCATGTACATGCACCTAAAATTATACACGCATCCACCCTCACTTGAAACATGCACATTCTCACCAGCACCATTCGCCAAATATATATATATATATATATATATATATATAATATATATATATATATATACAATCTGACGCACACCAAAAAAGTTCATACACACGTCTATATATGCACAAGCACAAGAAAAAACAAGGCTAAGGGTAACAATACAGAAAAAATGTGTAAGGGAGAATAAAAATAAGCAAAGAGTAAACCACATCTATATACGCACATGCCCGTATGCATGCACACACACATGCCTATATACGTGCATACCCGCACGTATATATCAACAACAATAATAATAATAAGGATTATTACAAAGTGGCATAGCATTACCTTTAATTCTTTACATAGACCTACATATGTTTCAATTCTACATCATAGAATGCAGAGTAGATAAAGGAAAAACTTTAATCAGTTAGAGTAAAGATTATTTGCCAACATAACATGGCAGTTCTGATTTAGGACGAATGTTATTGTTATTTAGCCTCAGGAAACATCGTCTCCAGCTGGCTATACAACACACTGTCTCCTTATATTTTAAAACAAAGGAGTTTAGCATCCCCACTCAGCACAAAACAAGATCTGTGTATTGCAATTTCTGGGTTATTTCTCTTCATCAGCACAGAATAACTATTCAAGTAGAGGTGGCTCTGCTAAATTCTTGTGTGACATATTTCAAAATCAATGGATATTAAGTAAAGACTCTGAAGAAACTGCACTGGTATTATAATGGGTTGTAGTTGCAACGTTTACTAATTGGTGGAGTTGAAACATGTGTTGGTCTATGTAAAGCTATATATATATATATATATATATATATATTATATATATATATATATATAAAATATATAAAGAAATAAAGGTAATGCTATGCTACTCATAGTAATCCTTATTATCATTATTGTTGATATTATATGCTCCAGGAAACCTATATAGTGGAGGTAATATATTCAGAATTATCCAACAGAATATATCTCTCAATTCTTATCTTATGAGAATATTATTGGATTTATATATTAACTGTGGATGACCTGAGAGCAACTGGTAAATATTTGGAGTAATCTCTCACTATTTACAAATATATATTATATATATATATATATATATAATATAGATAATATATATATATATATTATTATGTGAAATAGAAAGATGATAATCTTGTATAGATTAATCAAAAGTTTAACCGATACCTTAGTAGCAAAAATCACAGCAGTAAACAGCACGGTTGGAGGTACAACCATCTGCGTTGCAACCGTGTGTTGGTGCGGATAATTGAAATTAAAACATTATTGGTGAATTGAAGAAATGGAGCTGAACGCAGATTAACAGAAATCGTTTTATTTCTTCTACACGTGTAGAATGAAATAAAACGATTTCTGTTCAATCTGCGTTCAGCTCCATTTCTTCAATTCACCAATAATGTTTTATATATATATATATATATATATATATACATATATATATATTATATATATAAATAGAGAGAGAGAGGCAATTATGCAGATAAACAAATTAAATATAACACTTGGGTATGATATACACTATACATATAATATATATATATGTGTGTGTGTGGTGTATGTCTGTGTGTATATATATATATATATATATAATATATATAATATATATATAGTGTACATCATACCCAAGGTGTTATATTTAATTTGTTTATCTGCATAATTGCCTCTCTCTCTCTCTCTCTCTCTCTCTCTCTCTCTCTCTCACCCTGTGGAATTGGTCCTTCATAAAGACATCAGAGTCTAGTCTAAATTGGTCTCTCATAAAGACATCAGAGTCTAAGTTCAAATTATTTGAGTGCTACTAATTGTTTTCCATACCAAAAATCTCTGGATCTCATGTGTGTGTGTGTGAGGGTGCATGGCCTAGTGTTTAGGGTGTTGCTCTCATGATCGTGAGATCGTGGTTTCAATCCTTAGACAAGGTGATGCATAATGTTCTTGAGCAAAGCACTTCATTTTACGTTGGGCTGTGATGACTTTTACACCTGACATGTGGTACACCATGCGCACCTATTCAGTCAACGTCAACTTGATGGAGAGAGTAAGCTAATGTAGAGCATAAACGTTCAATTACTATAAACAAATCATTTGCAAATATATATATATAAAATATAAAATATAAATTAGAGATAAAACCACTATTATGCAATTCAAACAATGATCGACATAAACCAAAACATAAATAACAAATAAAATATATTTTTATAAAACATCCGACTCGTGGCCGTGGCACGTAAAATACTCCAATGCGACCGTACGACAGGCCCCTTGCCAAACCCCTTTGCTTGTGAAGACAGTTGGGGCAAGCGAAATCGAAATCGAATTGAACCAGCCAGGATCCTGGTCTGGTGGTACGTAAAAAGCACTATCCGACTCGTGGCCGATGCAGCACCGCCTCGACTGGCTTCCGTGCCGGTGGCACATAAAATACACCAATCTGACCGTGGCCGTTGCCAGCCCCGCCTGGCACCTGTGCAGGTGGCACGTAAAAAGCACCCACTACACTCACGGAGTGGTTGGCGTTAGGAAGGGCATCCAGCTGTAGAAACATTGCCAAATTAGACTGGAGCCTGGTGCAGCCTTCTGGCTTCCCAGAACCCCGGTCGAACCGTCCAACCCATGCTAGCATGGAGAACGGACGTTAAACGACGATGATGATGATGATGATGATTTAACTAGATCACAAAAAGTATAAAAATGAATAATCAATATATAATACTTATTATATATTACTTATTACTTATTATATATTGATCATTCATTTTTATACTTTTTGTGATCTAGTTATATGTTTTATAAAAATATATTTTATTTGCTATTTTTGTTTTGGTTTATGTCTATCATTGTTTGAATTGCATAATAGTGGTTTTATCTCTAATTTGTATTATATATATTTATATTGTGAAATTTGATTTAATACTAGATTGAATTTTTCCCTGTCAGTTTGGAGTTATACTCCCTATTATTATTATTATTATTATTATTATTATTATTATTATTATTATTATTATTATTATTATTATTATTATTATATATATATATATAATACCAATATTTATAACATTTTGCTTTTGCTTTAATCTAAATTTAATTACGTCCAACTCTCAGCCAGAGACATCAAGTGACAACAAGGTTTTGCACCTAAAGATGCTAATTAACTGAGGTACAATGCAATTGGAAACATTGATGGCTGTAGAAGAAAGGAAAATAGGGAGAGAGTAAGGTTGCTTTTATATGGAGAGGTATTTATGTTCAATATGTGAGGATCCATAAGAATAATCTTTTATAATTCAATTATTCCTGGGTTACCAAGAATTTGACCTACATATCTGTTTACTCCTTGACATCATTCTAAATGCCCCAATAATAATCTATTAAAAGTTATTTTTATTTTACGATGCCATATTCTTCTAATTTCAGTCCCCAGGTCCTTATATTTGCTCAGTTTTTCAAACGTCTTTGGAGATGAATTTTTTTTCAGCTGGGACTGCAACATCAAGTCTTTCCAATATGATTTTTCACAATGAGATCTGGTTGATTCCTGGTGTTGCCCAATCAGTCTGAACATTGAAATTTCAAAGGATGGTAACTTTGGCATTCTGGGCAACTTGTGATGGCTTGTGTTCCCACCAACTAAATTTTGTGAGGTAGGCAATATGTGTGGCATATTGACCATTGCATGTACTGAGCTGCCCTGTCATGCCATTGCAAGTTTTCTGTTGGTTCCAGTCTGCTGTATCCAGAGATTATGTGGTCAGTTGTCTCTGGATGTTCTCTGCATATGCAGCATGGTCAGCTGCTTCCATGTTTCAAGACATCACTCTGATAATTCCCAAATGGAAGAGACTGGTCCAAAGCAGCAATGATATACCTCTCGGCTTCTGGTTTGTGACCAGAGCATACCAACCACTGATGAACTGATGAGTAAGGCTGATTTGATCTACATGAAGGTCCCTGACTCCAAACAGCATTTGCCATATAGTAGGTTTTTGCTGCCATTTCTTCTCCTTAATGTATTGGAGGCTGGTTTGTTTTACTATGGCTTTAATTTGTTATGGCTTGTCAGTTGGAGACACGTTTTCTTCAGGTACTGGTGCATCTAGTTGGATTTCTCAGAATCTGTGTTTTTTTTTCATCAATGAGTGCAACATTTTGGTATTTTGATGCTTCAGAACCTGCTTTAACATCTGTTCATTAGCATGTGGGGACAAATACTTAGTGGCATTTCATTCATCTTTATATTCCGAGTTCAAATTCTGCTGAAGTCGACTTTACCATTCAGCCTTTTGGGGTCGATAAAATAATTACCAGTTGAACACTGGGGTTGAAGTAATCAACTCATCTCCTCCCCTCAAAATTAATACTCTTGTGGCAAAATTTGAAACCATTATTATTATTAAGGCAGTGAGCTGACAGAATCGTTAACATGCCAGTAGCATTTCATCCGTCTGCATGTTCTTAGTTGAAGGGCAACTTTGCCTTTCATGGTGTTGCACACATGAGCATGTGATCATCGTTTCAATTCCTAGACCAGGTGGTGCATTATGTTCTTGAGCAAGACACTTCATCTCACACTGCTCTGTGTTCACTTTGACACCTAACACGTGGTACCTGTTCACACAACGTCAGTTTGATGGAGTGAGAGAGCTGATATGTGTCACAAACATTTGATTCCTACTGCGACCCCCTTTGGTCATGACTGACCATGGGATTGCACCTAGAAATTTACCTTCCCAGGCACAAGTCTGGGTAAGGTTGTTTATGGAAGACCAGCAGTCGCCCATGCATACCGGCCTCCCCACTCCATGCCACCAGTGTTATCCAAAGGAAAGGCAAAGGGGCCGATACAGCTTGGCACCTGTGATGTTGCAACTCATTTCTACAGCTGAGTGAACTGGAGCAACGTAAAGTAAAGTGTCTTGCTGAAGAACACAACACGTAACCCGGTCCAGGATTCGAACTTACAACCTCACGATCGTAAGCTCGATGCTCTAACCACTGAGCCATGCACCTTCACTTTTTTGATCACTATAAACAAATTATTTGTGCAGGACATTTGGCAAAAATGCTGAACATTCATATGTTGTCTTTGGTGGCAGAGTCCATCATTACTAATGTCCTTATTAAGGCAGTGGTGAGCTGACTGAATTGTTAGCATGCAAGATAAAGTGCTTAGCAGAATCTCATTCATCTTAACACCTCGAGTTCAAATTCTGCTAAGGTAAATTTTTGCTCTTCATCCTTCGGGGATTGGTAAAATAAGTATGAGTTGAATACTGGGGGGTGATGTAATCAAGTTACCCTCTCTCCTGATATTGTTGACCTTGTGCCAAAATTTTAAATCCATTCCTCCTCCTCCTCCTCCTCCTCCTCCTACTACTACTACTACTACAACTACTACTACTATTACTACTGCTGTTGTTGCTGCTATTTCTGCTGCAGCTACTACTACAACTACTACAACTACCAACAGCACTACTACTACTACTACCAACACCACTACTACTACTACTACTACTACTATTACTACGCTCCTCCTCCTACTACTACTATTTCTACTTCTACTACTACAACTACCACTACTACCATTACTACTGATGTTGTTGTTCCTGCTACTGCTGCTGCTACTACTACTACCACTACTACTACTACTACTACTACTACTATTACTACTACTACTACTGCTATTGGTGTTGTTATTGATACTACTCCTACTACTTAACCCTAGCCCTAACCCTAACCACAAGACATTTTTTCCTTGAATGTTCTTATGGTAAAAGCTATTGGCATTCTGCATCTATAACGTCTTTAACTGATACCCCTGGTGTAAATGTTTCATCTGTGTTTGATGTACATGAGGATGCTGCTACCTCTTGCTTGTAGCTGTTGGCCATTCATCTGTCTGTTAGTCCATATAAGATGCAAGGAATATATATAAAAAAAAGGGTATTTCATATAATGAGATTTGGTCATCATTCCATAACTATCTTCATTGTTGCCATCATCACCATTTCAACCATCTCTACCACTACCATCAACATTTAGACCCCCCCCCCTTCACTGAGACAACCCCTGCTGCTACAACAATAATTAATGACACTTTGACCACTATCACCACCATCGTTACGAAGACCTCCATCATCACAGCTTCCACTACTACTACC
>NC_043010.1:9306472-9326472 GCF_006345805.1 Octopus sinensis | reverse complement strand
TTCAATTCCACTATTTGCCATACTAGGCAAGATTCATATTTTGAAAGAGCTCTGAAGGACTACTACATCTAAGAACATATTGCCTGCATTAAACAAACAAGTAAACCATAAGAATAACAAAAGAAAAAAAGAAAGGAAGAGAGAGAGAAGGGATATCACATGGTTCATTACATCAAGCAGTCTTCAGGTCACAACTCTTATACCATGATCTTGAGAGTAATATTCTGCAAACAGAAATTGCATATATATATATATATATATTGATAAACACAGTAAGATAACAAAAGAAAGAAAGAGAGCTCGATATTATGTAAATAGAGGAATTTATCTGTAAATGTAATATGTGACAATTATTTGGTAGCCACCATAAAACTCCGAGTTTCGGATGCTGAGGTAGAAATCCATGCCACCATCTCTTCAGTTATCCGGCCATCAGAAAAAACTTGGAGTTTTATCTTGGCTACTGAATAATTGTTACATATTACATTTACAGATGATATATATGTGTGTGTGTGTGTGTGTGTGTGTGTGTATACATATATATATATAAATATATATATACGTAGTTACATACAATCCAGCTGAGCAATGAAATAGACTTGGCCAGTGTCAGAGTGCACAGCAAAAAACACCAGGAGTGATGGACACCTAGATGTTGTCACATCATCATTCTAGGAGAGGGACATTGATGTACAACTTTCAGTTTCATGTGATTACAAGTCATTTTGCTTTAGCCTAGTACTTGTCGCTAGGTACTAATTACAGGGACTCCAAATGTTCTACTCATGTTGTGCAAGTATTTATCACTATAATTCAATGATGGACAGATGTCTCTTTATGGTGACCTCATTCATCATTCCATCTATTATTGACTGGCTTCCGTGCCGGTGGCACGTTAAAAGCACCAACCGATCATGGCCGATGCCGGACTCCCCTGGCACCTGTGCCGGTGGCATGTAAAAAAGCACCCACTATGCTAGCGAAGTGGTTGGCATTAGGAAGGGCATCCAGCTGTAGAAACACTGCCAGATCAGACTGGAGGCTGGTGCAGCCCCTGGCTTCCCAGACCCCGGTCGAACCGTCCAACCCATGCTAGCATGGAGAACGGACGTTAAACGACGATGCTGATGATTATGACTGAGAGTCCTATGACAATGGAATAGTGACAATGGGACTGAATAGCGGTCCAAGAGGTCATGGACACAAAGTCAGAAATGCTATTGACAACAAGGAAGCAGAAGGAATGACAATCATCTGTGAAAATGTAGCAAGCACCCATCTATTAATCTATCTATCTATCTATCTATCATTAGATAGATAGATAGATAGATAGATAGATAGATAGATAGATAGATAGATAGATAGATAGATAGACATACATTTATATATGTGTGGTGTAGAGAGATGCAAGAGAGGGAGAAAAATTAATGAAAATAAAAACAAACACAATTTAAGATTGGATAGGTTCTTGATCATAATTACTGGTTTGATTTTTTAGTTTGAAGCTCAGGGAAGTGGAAATAATTAATAATGATATTTTGGATATTGGCTTATGTAGAGACAGAAAAGTGAGACAGAAGACAAAGGAAAACCTAAAAACCAGATGAAAGAATCTGAGCAAAGTTGCCCATGTGTGTGCTTTGCCTTATGATGATGATTGTATACATGCATATATACATACATACAAACATATATATATATAATATATATATATATATATATGTATGTATATATGTGTATATATATATATTTATATATATATATAATATATATATATATATATACATACATACATACACACACATACACACATATATATATGTATTCGCCATGATAGATCGCTAGCCACCACACATTCTTTATTTTCTCTCCTTGTTTCCTTCTGTCTTCTTTTCTGTGGAAGAGTGGAGGCTCGAATCATTAAAGACTTTTTCACTTCCCAAGTGTTAGACTAATACATCTATTTGTTGTCTACATCACCTGTCATCGTCTTTTGCTTTTTTGTGAATTCTCCCTATATATATATATATAAACAAGAGAGACAGAGAAAGGCAGAAACAAGGAAAATGCCACTTATATTTGAACACTATACAAATATTCCTTTAAAAAACTTTTCTTTTAATTTTTCTAAATTTAATTATTTAATCATTACAGTTGAAAAGGTCTCAAAATGATCGAAACCGGTACTGAAATGTTCTTTATAAAATTATTTTAGCATTTTCTATCTTGACTTGTTTTTTCATATATATATATATATATATATATATATATAAGCATTAAAAATACAAATTGAGAATTGTACATCCTCAAAAGCTTATTTATTACAATGTTATGTACAATATATATGAGGTAACTGCCTGGAATCAAATCCTTATTTCTGTATATGTTATGTGTGTGTGTGTGTGTGTGTGTGTGTGTGTGTGTGTGTGTGTGTGTGTGTGCGTATGTGTAAATATATATGTATGTATGTATGTTTGTGTGTGTACATGTGTGTGTGCATGTGTGTATGTATGTGTGTGTGTGCATGTGTATGTGTGTGTGTATGTGTGTGTAGTGTGTATATGAACAGAATTGTCATACAATGTTGGTGTTTTTGTTGTTTAGCTTCAGATCATCCTCAACCGACTAAAAATAGGTTCGAGGGCAATCTGGCCCTAACTATCCCCCCTTTCTGTATTTCTTGAAGGTAGCATTGCTGGTGTTGATGCAGTGCTGAGTAAGGAAGTAGACCGACCTGGGTGATGCTTTTATGGACGAGGTGCTCTTATGTCAGGTACGTAGGCCTATATAGGCTTGGAGGGTCAGTGGGGAGTTGTGGAAGCAAACTCAAGGGCTGCTCTGGGTGGCACATATTAAAGATGTGCCACTGTATCTAGAACTACATGGTGTGATATTCTGTCGATGGTTGCTTGTCATTTGGGTAGCAAGGAAATGAAGATATATTTCACTGGCTACATGAATAATAGCTGAAGCAAACTAGCAAATATTTCACTGAAATATTTATTGCTGGACATAAAGATATTTGGTGTTGATTACTTACAATGGACAATATTAATAATTGCCAACTGAGATAGGGAGAAAAACTGTACTTGCATCAGTAGAAGTTACTTTAGAGAAATAGCGTGCATGTCCAGAATGGGTCTGTCTGAAAACCTGGAGTTGTCTATTCGAATGTCCAGAACCATCTACATGACAAAAGTGGAGGCATGACTCCTTTAGCCACCTTCAGCACTCTGCAGTTGGAAAAGGCCAAAAAACAGTTTTTATAGGGGACAAGAGGGTTTGTTCTAGAACAATTGAGAAAAGCATATCATGCCATAGCCTCACTCTGTTGGGTCAATTCATTGACCAATGACATGAAACTATGGCTGTTCACTTGTAGTGTCTGACTGAGTATCTAGTGGTTAGGTATCAGATCATATCATTTGTTTTTTTAAGACAGGAAGCTCAGACAAGAATGAAGGTAGTTTGGCAGCTATTTTCAGCAAGCTGATCAGTCACATAAACACTTTACTTTTGGCTGAAACCATAGGATGAGTTTTACATTCAAAGTAGAATACAAAGGTTCAGCCGAGCTGAACTACAAATGATGAATTATTAGGTGGAATTAAAATTTACAGTACTGGTGGTGGTGGCGGCGGTGGTGGCGAAGACAACAGCTACTATGACAATGACAATGGAAATGCCACAGTTGCTGTTGCCACCACTGGTAAA
The DNA here is from genome assembly GCF_006345805.1 of Octopus sinensis. NCBI lineage: Eukaryota > Metazoa > Mollusca > Cephalopoda > Octopoda > Octopodidae > Octopus > Octopus sinensis. The sequence goes on along the minus strand of NC_043010.1, from coordinate 9,322,758 downwards.
CAGAGATAGACAAATAGACAGGAGGTATTCATAAGGTAAATATAGAATAGAAGGCACCGGCATGGCTGAGAGTACAAGCATAGAGCTAGTAGTGGGGCAAGGGGGGGGGGCTGTTATGGTAACAAACATGCACATGTGTAAGTGATACATATTTATATATACACATATATGCACCACATGCACTTACACATACACATGAATACACACATACACATACAGATACACACTCACATATATATACGCATATATAAAAGTCAAACGTTAATAAAAGATGGATGAATACGTAGAATAGAAATAATACGTCAGATGTATTCAACTGAATTAAATATGAAGGAACGTATTAACTTTTGACATTGTGATCTTTATAGATTACTTGCTTAGATCATTGATAAATAGCTTTGTTTTTATGGCACAAAGCAGTCCGCCAGATAAAGCTCAGACTCTTTGGCTTGTTTTATTAACAATTACCCACAGGACTTTGAATAACTATCTATTGTAAATACATCAGGTATGTATTGTTTGTAAATATATCAATAAATAAGAGTCGTTTGCCATGTGTAGAATTTTATATCATTAGCAAGTAGCCATATTCTGACATACATCGGTTGCTTATGGAAATTAAACCAAAACCTACTCAAAGACAGTTTATCCATTAGCTTTTGGTTTATTTCACCTTATCAATTATGTGATATTTTTATAGCTATCTCGCTATGTATCTGTGCATTCAGCTGTAGGTCTTATTATTATCTTCTAAATATGCTCCTATTAGCTATCAATGTATTAATCTAACAATACGTGGCTTTATCCTATTCTCTTTCTCACATACATACATACATATATACATATATACTCATACGTGGTTATCATCTTCATCATCATCGTCATCATTTTACATCTGTTTTCTATGCTTTTATGGGTTGGATGGACTATTTGCTGCAGTCATTTAGCATCTCTTTCATGTAGCTCAGCTTCCTCAGATGTACCTCTCCTCCTTGGTCTCCATCTTCTACTAACTTTTAGCGTTTGGTACTTCTTTCATCATCCTCCATACTCATCACATATATATCACTTAGTCTCCTCTTTTGCATACTATATCTAATATATGAGAGGGTGTTGAAAATTTCCTGGGTTTGGCTAAAAAAAAAAATACTGGAGGATCAGTTAATTATGATTTTATTCAACTTATTCCCCTTACAGATTCACACACTTATTGCAGTGGTCCTTCAGTTTTTCAAAGCTCTGAAAAAGATCTCAGAAGGTGGGGTTGCCAGCCAGGACTTTCACAATACCCTCAAAGCCAAGAACTTTTCATCACCCCTTTGTAGTTTTCAAAAGTGGAGACATGCTTTCCTTCCTCTCTCAGTTCATTTCTGTTCGGTAGTTTATACAAACTAACATAACATATTCAGTGGAGCATGCTTCCTTCACTGATGAATCACAGCCTTCACATCTTCTTTACTTCCAATCTCCATATTTTACTACCATGCAACATCACATTTCATACACAAGTATCATACAATCTGCTTTTCATTATGAGAGAGAGAAACCCTTTGTGACCATTTTTATAGCAAGGAATAATTAGAATACATCTTCCTGGAGATTTTCCCAATCTTCCACACACCACAAAATAAACCACATTGATCCGCTTGTGTTACTACTTAAGTGTTTCTTATAGTGTTACTAAAATAAGAGAGGAAACTCTCTATAGACAGGATGGCCGCAAATTTATCCCAAATAAATTCTCCTCTAAAATCCTGTCTCTTTTATTAGATTTTGTGAATTAACTCCCGTGTGTATTTCATTAAACAGATGAAAAACTAATTTCCTCCGCAATAGTATACTAATCTTTTGCAAGTATGTTCTCTCAGAAATACATACTGTCACTTAATCCATAGTTAAATAAACTGTCATGTAAATTTTAAATGTCATGAAAGAACCTCAACCAACTGAACCAACTGGTCTGACTTTATAACCCCTAAATCAATCTCTCTCTCTCTTTTTTTTTTTACTCTTTTTACTTGTTTCAGTCATTTGACTGCGGCCATGCTGGAGCATTGCCTTTAGTCGAGCAAATCGACCACGGGACTTATTCTTTGTAAGCCCAGTACTTATTCTGTCGGTCTCTTTTGACGAACTGCTAAGTAACGGGGACATAAACACACCAGCATCGGTTGTCAAGCAATGCTAGAGGGACAAACACAGGTACACAAACACACACACACATATATATATACATATACACGACAGGCTTCTTTCAGTTTCCGTCTACCAAATCCACTCACAAGGCATTGGTCGGCCCAGGGCTATAGCAGAAGACACTTGCCCAAGATGCCACACAGTGGGACTGAACCCGGAACCATGTGGTTGGTTAGCAAGCTACTTACTGCCTATTTGTTATATTCTTTAATTCTTTAGTTCATTGTAGCCATCATGGTCAGGACTGTACTAAAGCACTGCATATAGACACCTTACACCTTGGATATTTCTAATTCAATGGTAATATAAATATGTGGTTATGGTGCTCGATTATGAAGCTTATGAATTAAAAAGCTGCTCTCAAAAATGTATAGTGAGCTGTTAGTTTTCTTAGCTAATCTTGTTGTAAATAAGAAACTCTTACAATCTTTTAGAAAAATTACACAAGATTATAAAAATCTTACAGTTACAAGCATCAGATTTAGTAATATCATTGACTCTCATTCAAATTCTGTTTAGGTTTACCTCCATAGTTTTTTGCTTTATAAACATGATAAATAATATCAAAATGCTAGCACATCATAAATAACAATTTAAATAGTAATCAAAAGATATCTACAAACATCTGCTAACTTCCTTCCCTACAGTTAAAACAACATTTACTTATAAAACTAGCAGAAAAATGTTCCATCATGAAAGCACCATTTACATAAGAGTTTTTTTTATGTTGATTTTTTACATAGATGCTAAGGAGAAATGGAAGTACTTTTATCATATATGGGTGTGTGGTTAAGTAGTTAGCTTTGAAACCATGTGGTTTCAGGTTCAGTTCCACAGCACAGCATTTCACGCAAGTGCTATTCACTAAAGCCCTGGGCCAACCAAAAGCTGGTACATTGATTTGGTTGAAGGCAACAGAAATAAGCCTGTCATATATGTGTGTTTATGTGGAGGCACGTGGCTTAGTGGTTAGGGTGTTGAACTCATGGTCGTAAGGTTGTGGTTTCTATTCCTGGACTGGGCGAGCAAAACACTTTATTTCACGTTGCTCCAGTCCACTCAGCTGGCAAAAATGAATAATCCTGCAATGGCCTGGTGTCCCGTCCAGGTGGGGAATTTCTATGTCACTGAAACCGGGAAACTGGCTCTTATGAGCCTGGCATGGCTCGAGAAGGAACATTTATTTTTCTTTATATGTGAGTGTATGTGGCGTGTGTGTGTGTCTGTATCTGTGTGTATGTGCTTGTGTGCTGGTTTGTGTTACTTTTTCGTGGCATTACACACTAAATGTGTACTGATGTCACTTACAAAAGTAATGTTGGTTTCAAATTTTGGCAAAGGCCATCAAGCTTGAGACAGAGGGAAAGTCGATTTCATCAGCCCCAGTGATCAAACGCTACTTATTTTATGGCCATGAAAGGATTAAAGGTAAAGTCAATCTCTACAGAATTTGAACTCAGAACGCAGAGGCAGACAAAATGCCTCTAAGCATTTTGTCCAGAGTGCTAATGATTCTGCCAGCTCACCACCTTACCTAACAAAGGCACTGTTATTCATTTTCACTCCTATGAGAAGAAACATGTCTGGCTATTACGAGGTTTGTTTTTCAGAGGACTAGGGAAAATATTACCTTACTTGGAACAACATAAGGGCTGCCAACAGGGGAAGCATTTAGTTATTATAGTTGTAAGGCAAAAATAAAGGTTCCTCTCACCTGAAGGTGCAACCAGAGTCAATCCTTCCAAACCAGCAAGGCCTCACAGTTGTATCCACATGTAAACTGTACCCAACCTCTCGCCAGCAAGGACCACTACCCTACTATTGCTCCCAACAAACGTCCATTCCTTGCAATACACACAAAAGAAAGCTGCTGCTTTAAGCCCAACCTCTATTTGACTTGACATCATTTCCTCTCCTTCCCAGTCTTTTCATGACATCACTTTCTTTTCCTTCTGGTCATTTATCCTTCCTTCACATGCCACTCTGATCTAAAGATCACGGCTCCTCTATTCTGCTCAAAATTATCCATCCACGAGATGGAGTGGGGGGAAACATACCTCTGAGATTTCTGCAGAGTCACATGGTCGAGTCTCTCCCTCCCCTTCCTCCTCTTCCTCCAACTCCTGTTCCTCCTCCTCCCCCTCCCCTCCTCCTCCTTCTCTTCCTCCTCCTCCTCCTCCTCCTCCTCGTCCTCCTCCACAGTTATAAAAAAATATACTGTAACAAATCTTGTCTGACCCATACAAGAATAGAAAAATCATATCTTAGAAACAGCGACAATCCTGGAGTCAAACACTAACTCCTATAATAATAAACTCGAATTCCTTGTTTTTCACTATTTCTTCCAATACAAGAACCATTACAAATTTAATGCTTGTTAAACCTAGATGGTTTTACAAAGCAGCATCTTTTACTAATTCAAACAAAATTTTACTCATTTGTCTATGAATAGTATATGAGATGCGATAAGCAAAACTTGCCACTCCATAATTCTTGAAAGATTATAGATATCAAAATATTTCTTAGGAAAAAAAAAAAGAAACAATTCGTCTATAATTAGTCGTAACATATTTCAAGTCTTGTGGCTACGTGTCTTAACTTAATTCAGTCGGAAATTTGTATTATAGCTGCTTATTTATTTATCCTTGTTGCTTTTATTGTTGTTGTTGTTGTCACCGTCATCATCGTCGTCGTCGTCATCATTATCATCATCATCATTATCCTCATCATCATCAGCATCAGCATCATCATCAGCATCATCATCATCATCATCATCATCATCATCATCATCATCCTCATCCTCACCATCATCATCATCATTATCATCATCATCATCTTCATCAAGCAAAATGACATCACCCATTCTTTTCCCCTAAACATTGCCCTACCTTTTTTTTACATTCCAATAATATTTAACTTACTCCAATACAAAATAAAATCATAGATGATGCACACACAGACACACATACACGTGTGTATGTATGTATGTATATGTATATATACATATATCTATATATGTATATATATATGTATATATATATACATACAAACACATACACGTATGTATGTTTATATCTATATATATGTACATACATACATACATACATACATAAATGCATACATACATACATACATGCATATATACATACATACATACATACATACATACATACATATATACATACATACATACATACTTACATACATATATACATACATACATACATATGTACATAAATACATACATAATTCTTTTTCTCTCTTCAAAATTTATTCTTTCCTAATTTCATTGTAAGCATTTGTTTGCTAACTGGCATTTCACATCATTTTCGTATTAGGGATACCAAAAAAAAATCAATTGATAAATAGTGTTTCCTTACCAGTGAATTAATATAAAACCTTGTTGACATTGAAAAAAAAAAAAAGGACTAAATCAATATTAGATAATTTTTCCCATGGGAAAATATATTGCTAAAATCTAACAGATTCAATAGAAAAAGAGGGTGGTATGGTGACAGTTATATTAAGTATAGAAGAAACAAAAATCACTCTTCAATTAGGAGGTAAAAAGATAGCAGACAAAGAAGTCCTTTTTCATATTGCCAATTGTTTTGTAGAATATTGATATCTTTTTGTCAATATACTGTCGTTGTCTGAGGCTATCAACATGTTTTCTAATGAAGTGAGCTGCTTTTCATATTACAAAATTTATTTTGCTGGTCCAGCTAAAAAGCAAACATTCTATTGATCTATTGAATCTATTTGCACACAATTGATAAACAAATGAAAAGCCAATAATATTTTGGTGCGTTACAATAGTTATATTCAGTGCTACTTCAAAAGAAACTTTTAAATTGGCTTCGGTTTTCAATAGCAGAATAATGTTGTTTTAAGTGTAAGAAAATGAATAAATCTACCACCTCTAAAAAAAAAAAGAAAACAAAAAAGGAAAGAAAGAAAGAAAAAGAAAAGAAATGACAAGAATTTAAAAAAAAATATCATTGTGTCTTAATAAACTGCATTTCTAAAAAATCTTTTGTACCAGCTTGCTGCTGCTGCTTAACTGAGGTTTTCTTTAGATGCAATCAAAAAGAATTATCTTTTCTCTAATCAGTTCTTGTATTTCTAGAGAGAAGAATGCCTATGAATTTCAAAACTACATAAAAAATATGATGTTTTTTTTTTAAACATTTTCAGTAGGTTTTTGAAAATTATGATAAATTCATTGATTAGTTCAAAGAAACTTACTAACAAATTGACTAAAGAAAATAATGAAAATATGAAGAATATCTTTTGGTCAGTATTTCTGCTTCTTGTCTATTCCAGCTAGGTTCCATTGTCTGCAAAATAACTGAAACTTTTGTGAACATTTTTTTGAAATCAGATAATAATTAACAGGATCAGAATGGTAAAACCATAACAATGTTCTTCCCATTATTTTCATTTATATAGCTTTTTCATACAGCGACACTCACTCACACCGCCATCAACCTGTCTATCTAGTTGTCTGTTCATATATCTATCCATTCATCCATCCATCCATCAATCCATTAATCCATCAATCCATCAATCCATCAATCCATCCATCTGTCTTGTCAATTTGGCCATCCATCCATCCATTTGTCAGTCTGTTGTCTGTCCTGCCTATCTGTTTATCTGTGTACCTATCCATCTATATTTCTATCTAACTGTATATCTCTCTAACATATTCTTTTTCTTTTTTCTTTTACTTGTTTCAGTCATTTGACTGCGGCCATGCTGGAGCACCGCCTTTTAGTCGAGCAAATCGACCCTGGGACTTATTCTTTGTAAGCCCAGTACTTATTCTATCGGTCTCTTTTGCCGAACCGCTAAGTGACGGGGACGTAAACACACCAGCATTGGTTGTCAAGCAATGCTAGGGGGACAAACACAGACACATAAACACACACACACACATATACATATAGATATATATACATATATACGACGGGCTTCTTTCAGTTTCCGTCTACCAAATCCACTCACAAGGCTTTGGTCGGCCCGAGGCTATAGCAGAAGACACTTGCCCAAGATGCCACGCAGTGGGACTGAACCCGGAACCATGTGGTTGGTTAGCAAGCTACTTACCACACAGCCACTCCTGCGCCTATAGTAATATTTATGTCTTATGTTTCAAAGTCTTCATTTATTGGAGGAAAAAAGTGCATTTAAAAGCATCATGAGAAAAAAGAAACCTTTCTTAAGCTAAGTAAAAGGATTAACTAACTGAAGCTACTACTGAGCTGAAAATGTATCTAAACACACTTTATAATTGACTTTATTTTAGTAATATTATTTACCAAGAAAATATATAATTCAATTTGTAGCATATGAAATGCTATCTAAAATTGATGAAATGAACAATGAATCAAAGATTGCCATTCAGAAATTCCTCATAATCAAGACTGATATCAAATGTCAGATAACTGGCACTCTGTTGGTTGCAACGATGAGGGTCCCAACAGAACAGCCTGCTTATGAAATTAGCATGCATGTGGCTGAACACTCCTTGATGTAGCTCACAGGGAGATTCGGCATGATAGAGAATATGATAACATCAGCCATTTGAAATACAATCAGATGTAATTTTTGCCAGCTGAGTGGACTGGGAGCAATGTGAGATAAAGAGTCTTGCTCAAGGACTCAATGTGCCACAAGGACTCGAACTCACAACCTTATGATATTGAGATGAATACTCTAACCATTAAATCATATGCCTTCACCCTAAGTGTCAACTGAATAAAAATATAATTGCTTGGTTTCTTGGACAGGAAATTAATCTGCATCCATGGGTGAAAGTCCAGCTCATGTGGTCAATAGTTTTGCTAAGTATTAAGCTACCTCTTATTTATCACTGTTTCCAGGTCTGCTTTGGCCTGTGGTGGTGAAACCTGCCAAAGGCTCTAGTTATGGCTTAAATTGCAGAAAATAGTTCTGTGGATAACACAATCAATGCTTTAGAGGAGCGATTGTCTCTAGACATGTGGATATACATCACACAGCCTCACTAATGTATGGATATGCCCAGATATCATATAAACCAGCCCTATTATTCCTAAGTGTTAAATAACTCTTGTGCCCAAATGGAAAGCTTTGGAGAGCAGGAGATTAGCAGAGTAAATGTAAATTAGCTAGCAGAAAGCAACAGGAAACCAGTGGTATGTCTTGGCCTATCATTAGTTTTCTGACTTTAGCATAGAAGATGATTTTGAACGCCTGTAAGCATGGCACAGAAAGCAAGAATGAGAGAAAGAGAGAGACAGAGACACAGAGACAGAGATTACTGCATAACAAAGTGAATGGCAAAAACAAAAAAAGAAAAAGTATCTTGCTTGGCACAAAGTGACAGAACAGTATTAGTTGATACTGAAATCATTGAGTACCTATTTCAAGCCTGTATTTATTTTAATGATCTCAGTTAAATGACTATGTCACCTTTGGATTTACATGGTTGCAACTCAACATGGTGTTTAAAACAGGTACATACAAACATAGACATATGCACACCTATGTATATATGCATATATATATATAGATATACATACATATATACATACATGTGTGTACGTGTGTGTTTGTATGTGTGTGTGTGTATGTTTGTATGTGTGTGTGAGTAGGTGTTAAAAGCAATGAATGTGTAAAAACAATAAGCTTCCTTACAGTTTCTTCTGTCTTGCATTCATGAAGTACTACCCAACCCAAGACTACATTAAAAGACATTTGTCCAAGGTGCCATAAAGTATGCTGGAACCCGGAAACTATACCTACTTAACCACACAGCTATGCCTGAACAAATATATCTATTTCTTTACTACCCACAAGGGGCTAAACACAGAGGGGACAAACAAGGACAAACAGACGGATTAAGTCGATTATATCGACCCCAGTGCATAACTGGTACTTAATTTATCGACCCCGAAAGGATGAAAGGCAAAGTCGACCTTGGCAGAATTTGAACTCAGAACGTAACGGCCGACGAAATACGGCTACGCATTTCGCCCGGCATGCTAACGTTTCTGCCAGCTCGCCGCCTTATATATATTTCAACATATATATCTGACTTTCCAAATTAAGCTAGTCACTCTCTGTTATGTCACACGTTCAGATGACCTCTACTCAACTCCACTCTGCTCTCAACTATTCTACTGTTCCCTCTCACCGCTACTCAGCTCTGCTCTCAACTCTACTCTCCCTCTATATCTACATATTGGGCTAGTCTACTTCATCATCTGGGGGAGTCGACACAACACTCTTCCACAAAACCTAAATGTAAATAATCATTTGGTTTTGATGATCATGTTCTAGATTGTTCACACGACCACCAACAAAGAAATTAAACAAAGCATAGAGATAACACATTGATACTATTCTAATTGCTAATTCCATATTTGAAATATAATAAAAGGCATTGTTGCTCTGTAATTGAAAAGTGTTTATTTCACATCATCAAGTTCTGTGGTTCACTCACCTTGAGTGATATCTTGAGCAAATGTCTTATACTCTAGATTTGAGCCAACCATATCCTTGTAAGTGAAATTTGGTAAATAGAAATTGTGAAAGCTTGTCTGATGAATTATTCTTGTTGTTAGATGGCTAAACTTATTTTGTCACCCAGATTGACACCACCACATGACTCTTGTTTATATTTAGTGGAGTCCACTTTATTGTAAGAATTTGGGTCAAGTCTTCAGTCTAAGAATAACTCTTTCATTAATGCCACAGCTAGATATTTAACCTGAACCAGATTTAGCTGCCTGGGCAATAATTCTACGGTAGTTGCAAGCACTCTTCTATTTGGTGGTTGAACCTACCAGAAATAACAGTGAGATCTCTTCAAGTCATACTCTAATAATCTGTGTATATTATGAATGAGATAATGTATTCCTAGGTATCTCTTTAAAAAGATGGTATAGTTATGGGTGGAATGTCTTGGGTCATAGATCACCATGGTCAGAGTTAAACAGTGGTAGCAATAACAACAACAGCAACATTATGTTAATCAATTAGTTCAGTTTGAAGGCAGTGTCCAAGACCTATGAGAGGGCCTGAAAGAATAGTGGCAGAGATGAAAGAAAATATCTCCATTTAAATGTTGACAACCATGAGGACTCTGTGAATGACACTCAAGAACCTAAGTGGTGGTGATTCTTTAATCAAGTGATGGATTAAGTCTACATCCATGTGAGTCACAATAAGATTTGAACTTAGAATGTAAATATTTGAAATATATACTGCAAAGTATTTTGTCCAGTGTTCTAGTAATCGTACCAATCCACTCACTACCTTAGACGTGTACTTAATTCATCAAAACCCAGGATTAATGACAGGGTAAGTTGATCTTGATAGAAATTTGAACTCAGATTACTAGAAGCTGGAATGAATATTGAAGTCATTGAGGATTGAGTGTTTTTGCAAGAGATCCTGCAAAGGTAAGCAACAGATCTCACTCATACACACACACACACACACACACATACAAACACACACACACACACACAAACACACACATACACACACACATACATACACACACAAACACACACACACACACCACACACACACACACACACAAACACAAACACAAACACACACATGCAAACACACAAACACACACACACATACACAAAACACACACACACACAAGCACACACACACACACACACACACACACACACATACATACATGCACGCGTGTGCATGCTCACATATATGATCAACATTTCAGCAGTTAGACAATCAAGCACCTTACTGAATTAATCTACTAAAGTTCTCGGTTCTTAGAGACAAAATTAAGATCGAAATTAAAGAATTGCTCTCAATATTTGATTAGAGCTAAAATTTGCCGAAATGTCAGTAAAAATCTGGAACACAAACAAAATGAAGCAAGGCGGCAAGTAAATGCAATTCTTTATAATAAGAAGCTTCTCCTCAATCATAATCAAATATTTATTTACTGACTCATTTCATTACTTATTCATTCATTTCTTTCCTCTTTTATTTGTCCGCTTTCCATGTCTAATCTAACAAGGTGCTGAAATAGCAGTAGAAATAACGCTATTTCACGCTTTGGAGGATAAAAAAAAAAAAAGCCACCACCACCACCACCACCACCATCACCACCATCACCACCATCAGCCACAGCAGCAGCAGCAGCAGCAGTAGAGCTATAGTTAATATCCAAAAGATATTTAATCAAACATTAGCCTCGGGGTAATATACCTAGAAACTGGTAAAATCTTGCTACAAGTCAAGAAGCTTCATGCCTTTTGGTGTAGGTTCCTACACCTTTCTCTATTAATGCATTAAGTTTTCTTGTACACCAAGATGTTCTTAATAATGCATTTATTAGTGAATGTTAGCTCCAGCACTCTGGCTTCGCAGCATGCAATAATTCCCTGCTGAGAGATCGGCATAAGTAAACACTTCTTAACTGAATGTAACCATTCAGATCAAAAGACGGAAAGCAATGACTTGTCCGCAAAATTCAGCCTGGAGCTGAAGGGATAAAGAAAGTTATCTGTATGAATATGCAAACATCAAGTCTGTATGTGCCACCACCTCTTAAGATTGAGATAAGAAAACGAAATAAAAATTCTTCAATTCCTTTACTTTTCACCTCTTTTTTTTTGTACTTTTGTTTGTTTTGTTTTTACGGTTTCTTTTTCTTTTTTATTTTTGTTTTCCTTACGATATTGAAGAAACTGAGCGGAGGTAGAAAGTGTGAACAGGCAAGAAACACAGAGTAAGAAGGAAGATGCACACACACACACGCAAATACATGTGCAAGCACACGCATATTCATCTCTCTTTCTTGATCTCTTTTTGGCTCTCTCTCTCTCTCTCTCTCTCATCTCTCTCTGTGGGTGTGTGTATGTGTGTATATATATATAATATTATATCTATATATATAATATATATATATATATATATATATATTATATATACATATATTTATACATATATAATATATACCTCCATAGATACATACACATACATACATTCATTCATACATACGTATATACATAGAGAGAGGGAAGAAGATAGGAAGAGAGAGTAAATAAAAAGTTGCTACAATGATGTAAATTGTAACAGAGGCAGAAAGAGAAAAAGAGAGCCTATGAGTTTGATAATAAACAATTAAATAAATAAGAAACAAAACAAAACAAAACAAAACAGTAAAACAAGGTTAGAGGTAGAAAGTTTGGAATTCACTGGACCAATAAGTTGCTACTCCCAAGATAACTATGAAGTCCTTTCCAAAAACAATCATGGAAGCAAATCGAATGCCAAATGTTTACAGCCTATATTGCTAAAAATGAATGTTATTCTAAATTCTAAAAGAAATAATTTACAGCTAACTCATTAAACTGTTTTAACATGACTTATCAGGCCAGAATATTTCGCAAATTCATCTTTGGTAATTTTGACTTCAAATGATTTTGGAGCATTTTGCATATGAATATCTATTTCCAAAATCTTCAAACATCAAAAAGAGTATCATTTTCTTTTTCCTTCTTCTAGAAGATTTTTTAAATTCTAGAGGAACTATATTCGCAATAATGCTTTTGTCCGAATTGTGAATCCCGAAAATGATCCAATCACAAAATAGAACCCAGAACTCAAGATAATAAATCTAAGTTGCAACATTTTTGGTAATGATGGCAGAAGATTTTCAGTCTAATTGCAATTTTTCTTCATTTCCATAATTTAAAATGTCTCATACAGGTTTAACACTAATTCATCTTTGGAATCTTTTTCTGGTTTAAGCCTGCCACACCCCCCACCTCAAATACTTCATTGGAAAAAAAAATATCTAAATAAAAGAAGAAGTAAAAAAAATTCTCTAACTGCATTTTAGTGAAAGATTTCTCTGCAGAGATTATCGAAGTACTTTGGAAAGAGAACAGCCATGCATCATATTGTGCAGTGGAGCTTTTGGGTGAGTTTTTTGTGGCATTTGTTTTTTTATTGTTACTCATTTTTGCGCACAAGCATGTCATTTCACTTTATTAGAATTCCAAAAAGAAAACCTCAAATGAATTCTTCAATCATCACATGTGCCTTTTAATATAATTAATGCCATTTTTATACAACACAATCACCAGAAACACTAATCCCTGGCAGATTAAATTAGTTAAAATCCTTCTTGAATTACTTTCTATTAAATAAAAACTCACTGCTTAGCATCTGTTCTTAAAACGAAAGAAAAAGAAGATAAAAAAAATGTAAAAAAAAAAAAAAGCAGAAAGAGATAGTAATCATTTCTTTTTTTTTTTTTGTATTTCATTTCTTTCAAATGTATATGTTATAAAATGTGTATTGGCTAAAGAAAGCAAACGAACTGGAATTCGGTAAAGAGAGTTTTTAAAACTAAGAAGCTGCAGATTCAGATGTCAGTGACCAGATACCGAAGACAAAAGACAAGTACAGTTATCTTCTATGGAGATAACTGTTTGAATGGGAAATGCTGGCAATGTTTTTCGCTTCATCTATAAACAACACAAGAAAAAATATTTGTTATTTGCTGACTTGAAAAGTCTTAAAAAAGAAAAGAGAGGGGAAAAAAAAAGCAAAACAAGCAAAATGCAAAAAAAAAAAAACCTCGTTTGGCTCGCAACACCTTTTAGAGATTTTAGTATATATTTTTCTTAAACTTTGCTTTTTTTTGTATGTTTAGTTGTTATTTTTTTTTTTTTACTTTATTTTGTTGATTTTTGGAAGGAAGGAAGGAAGGAAAAGAAGTTGTGCATTGACCCATTTTATTTTATTTTTATTTTTATTTGTTTATTTATTTGTTGTATATAAAATGCAATCAAATGATATTCAATACATTGAAGTAGGAAGGATAAATAAACTTGGAAAATGGATATTTCTGATAGTAAAAGATAAAAAATCAATAATTTGCTTTCATTCCATTGCTGGTCTACTCCAAAGAAAGTAAACATACTTTTCCAAAAATATTGAGAAATACAGAATCACTGAACATAGATTCCATTTAGTATACCTGAGTTCCAATAATTTTATATCTATAAACTTCTCCATGAAAGTTAGTTTTCTATCTTAAAAATTTGTCAATTACTAATGGAAAATGATTCCTTAGACTTTAGCATTACCAAATAAATAAATAAATAAATATAATAGCAAAATAAATAAATAAAAAGTAACTATGAACACACATATATAAATTTTTTTTTTTTTTTGAAAATGCAGTCAAGGTTTGCATTTTCTTTGATTTTTGTATTGGAAAGCGGTATTTCTAATTCTATTGACAAAAAGAAAGAAATATTTTTAAAATGTGACCAGTGAGAATCTGTATCATTAAAAATTCTCAAACACATTTGTATACATTCCATTCGTACAGACAAGACTGTCTATCTACATAGATTCTCCTTCAATTTATACGAAATGTATATAAGATCACTCTCTCTCTCTCTATGTATCTATCTATCTATCTTTATTACTATGCATACATATATAGATATGTATATATACACAGACACAGATACACACACACATATTATATATATATATATATATATACAACATGTTTCTTTCAGTTTCCATCTACCAAATCCACTCAGAAGGCTTTGGTCAACTCGAGGCTATAGTAGAAAAACACTTGCCCAAGGAGCCATGAAGTAGGACTGAACTCAGATCCATGTGGTTGGAAGGCATACAACTACTCCAGCACCTATATATATATATATATATATATATATATATATATATATATATATATATATAATATATCATCGTCATCGTTTAACGTCCATTTTCCATGCTAGCATGGGTATATATATATATGTATGTATGTATATATATGTATATGTATGCTTTATTTGTGGGTAGAAAGGCTACCAATGTTTTCATGCGTAGAGAAATCTCTCATTGGTCACCTTGTTAACTCAAAAAACAGAATATTTATCCACCAATGCAATGTTGAGCACTCATTCTCATTGTTCAGTGTTATCATATATATTTATATATGCATGCACAAAATTTATATTTATGTACACTATATATATCTTCATCATTATCAACATCATCTTTGTCCTCCTCATTTTACATCTACTTTTACATCCTGTTATGCCAATGCTGCTTTTCAAGATGGATTGAAGAACCTCATCTTAATTGCAAGCTACATTTTGTGCTTCTTCTATGACTGGACGCCTTTCTAAATACCAAAGTGTAACACCAGCACACCAGAGAGGTTTTCATATCTTCTATAAAGCTAAAAGTTCCTCTCAGTCTCAAGGTTAAAAGAGTGTTCGAATCTTACATGTGATATGTCATGTTTTTCTGTGTTATTCATATGCATTATCAAATACATACACACATATATACATTTATGTGTGTGTATGTGTGTGTATATATATATATGTATATATATGCATATATATATATATATGTATATATGCATATATATATATATATATATATATATATATATGTATATAAGTTGATTCAATCGATTAACCATTTGTAACCCAGTGACAATACATATATACATATATATATATATATATATTATATAATATGGTGTGTGTGTGTGTGTATATATATATGGTATGTATATATGTATGTATATGCATGTATTTATCTATACGTCCATGTACATGAATGCATGTATAATCCTTGATGCCTGTGTTTGTACACAAATATATGCCTAAGTAAAATAATAAAGTGTTGACCACTTATATTTGCTTCTACATTTGATGGCAGGGCTTTGCTTTAGCAATCAAATGAGTTGTAATCAGTCATCCATTAGCTGATGTTTACATTATATATATATGTGTATATAATACATAAATACATAATATATATAAATACATATATATATGTATATATATATATTTATATATATATATATATATATATTATATATATATATAATATATATAAATACATATATATATGTATATATATATATATATGTATTTATATATATATATATATATATATATATATATATGTATGTATTATGTATGTATGAATGTATGTATGTATGTATGTATGTATGTATGTATGTATGAATGTGTGTGTATATATATATTTGCATATGAGACACA
>NC_043010.1:9278972-9301472 GCF_006345805.1 Octopus sinensis | reverse complement strand
TAGACGCATGCTAATACCCAGAAGGGCTCGATATGAATCACGACTATAAGATACCCGGTTTTGGTTAAACTGCACCGGAAAATGTAGGAGTAGTTAGGAATCTAAATCGTAGGAGACAGACACACAACTTCAATTTTATATATAAAGATTTTTTTAATATTTTGTAATTAAACAAATTATCTTGTTAGAAAATTGCTATAAGAAATGAAAGCAATAACTATGCTGAGAAGTAATGTTTATCATCACTTCAACCTGGCTCTTCTGTAAGAACCAAATTTAGTACCATTTTATTACAAGCTGGGCAGGCGTCCTCCTGGGGTTAAAATGATAGTAACATCGGTTCTTATGGAACAGCCATGCTGAGGTGTCAATAGGCATTATTTCATTATTGTTTCTGATATAAACACAAGGCCTAAATATGAATGAGAAGCATAGGGTTGGTTGGTGAAATTAACATCCATACTTAACTGGTACTTTATTTTATGGACTCAAAAAGAATGAGAGGAAAAGCCAACTTTAGCAGGACTTGAACTCAGAAGGTAGGGATTCAGAAAGAAAGACCACAAGATATTGTGTCCAATGTTCTAACAACCCTATCAGTCTAATTCACTATAAAAGTATAATATTGTTAAAGCTATATGTATATAAATATATAATGCACACACAACACATATAAGTCAAAATGTGACCTCGTGTGTACCATTGGCGATTTTTTTCCTCTGTCTTTCCTTCTCGGGATCTTTCCTTCTCCTATGTTTCCGACGAAGAGCTCCGCTCGAAACGTTAAACCCTCCTTCTTTCCTTCTTTCCTGAGCGTCCAATAATACTATATTTGTTCCACGTCCTCGCGTTGTTGTGTTTTCTTGTGTTTTCTTGTTTGGATTAACTATATATATATATATATATACCGGAGTAAACACATAAATGTGAAACAAGGTGGAAAAAAAGAGTACTCAAATACCAGTGGTAGAGTAATATGCTTTATTTTAAGCAGCAGAAAATTCAACAAAATCTGTTACTCTGAGTTTCTCGTTGCCGTTCATCAGACAGTTTTTGCTAGCAAAAACTGTCTGATGAACGGCAACGAGAAACTCAGAGTAACAGATTTTGTTGAATTTTCTGCTGCTTAAAATAAAGTATATATATATATATATATGTGTGTGTGTGTGTGTGTATATAATTTGTTATATATATTCACAAGAATTAAGGCACATCAACTCGTAAGATGACAGAAATGGCTAATGATGACTATATCTAGGCCGATGTTTAAAATCTTACATGTTTAAGATTTTACCTGATGATGGTGAAGTATATATATGTCATGATGTAATCTTTTATATTTGCATTAAATGAAGAAAATTCTACCAAAATAGCTACCATAAATTTTAAATACTATTAGTGTTTAATATATATATGTGTGTATGTTTGTGTGTGTATGTGTGTGTGTGTGCGTGTGTGTTTGTATATACATGTATATATATATATATATATATATCATTTTTATTCAGATTTTTTCCTCTACTTACTGTTTGTTTGAACTAGCAAAGCTTCCATATTCATCAGCATTTCTAGTCAGTTTTGTTTTCATAAGTTGAGGATGAAGTGATACTCACATGTGTTGCTGCCTCTTAATAATATGCAGGTATGCAGGACCAATCTGATTGATGTTGATATTACCATCTCAATTTAAGTTGTTAACTTTTAGAGAATTGCAAAATTATAAAAACCATAAAAATTAAATTATAAAAATAAAATAAAATGCATGGTGTTGTGAATATTACGTGAAAGTTTCATGTGAATATATTGATGATTTGTAATGCTGAATATTATAACCAACTTTAATCAGGCATTGTATCTGGGTCACCCTGTATAACAGGTGTGTGTGTGTTTTGCAAATATGAATGTGTCATTGTTTATCTTTCATTAGATGGTTTCATATTTTCCTGTCTCCTTAACCGTTTATTGGGATTATTAAAGTTCCAGGGTCTATCATCACATTTTTAGATCTTTGTATTCTTGAGTTCAGAATAAAGTGATGTTGATATGATGTTTTATTGTAGATGGAATTTATTGGTGTTTGGCTCTTATAATACCAGACATTACTACAGGTATTATAACTTTCACTGTAAAAGTCGTGTCATCATTGAAGAGATGACAGTCACTGTGTTTACTCCTAAAAGTCACTAATAAAAGCATATACTTAGAAGAGTTAACAAATGTTCGACACACGAAGAAAATGTCTGTCATGATATCCCTTCTAAGAAGAGCTTGTAGCATTTTTTTTCCACAGAGCACAAGATAAAAAAAGGTCCACTGAATTAAGGAAATATGTTAATAAAGATTAATCTCACAAATTAATAAATTAAGACATAGGACAATACAATATAGCAAATTCATTAACCACCACCACCATACTAATTGAAAATGCATAAACTACTCTTAAAGCATATTGTATCAATTCAATGAATTCTAACGACAGAATAGTTGAACGTATCAAATATCTTATAGAATGGAACATAAAATGTATTGCATCAAAGTAATACTAATAATATACTATAAAAAAAAACAGAACAAGCTAAAACCCTCTTGTTAACAGCAAATAATAGACATGTTAACCCTTGAACAAGTGATTAACGACTAACTGCTATGTAAATCATTGATTGGGAAAGTATTATTCTTGTATTGCCTGTATAACAGGCAATACAAGCATAACAGTGTCCCATCTCCACTCTTCTAGTTTCAATGCATCTCACCACATAATGCCAAATAAGGATAGGTGTATATATTTCTTTACTACCCACAAGGGGCTAAACACAGAGGGGGGGGACAAACAAGGACAGACAAACGGATTAAGTCGATTACATCGACCCCAGTGTGTAACTGGTACTTAATTTATCGACCTCCGAAAGGAGGAAAGGCAAAGTCGACCTCAGCGGAATTTGAACCCAGAACGTAACAGCAGACGAAATACGGCTACGCATTTCGCCCGGCGTGCTAACATTTCTGCCAGCTCGCCGCCTTGGATAGGTGTATAGGTGTATCGGTACAGAGTTTGTTTTTCAATTACATAGTTTTAGGTTCAGTTTTACTCTGGAACACCTGAGTACAACCTTTCTACTATAGCACCAGACTGACCAAAGCCATTTGAAAGGTGGAAACTGAAAGAAGCCTGTTGTATGTGTATGTATAAGGGTAGATTATTTGTGTCTCGTTGTCTTGACATCATGTAATATTTGTAAACAAGAGTTGCCATTATGCAAGAATTACCATTAGTGTCAGCCATTTCCAATCTTCCATGTCTGGCTTATGTGGAGGAATTACCTTGCTTGGAAGCAGGTGAGTCCAGCAATAAGAAGGGTGTCAAACTGTAGAAAATCTACCCCACTGAATTTTACCTGACAAGTACATGCATGGAAAAGTTGAAGTTAAAATGATGATGATGATGATGATGATGATGATGATGATGATGATATGATGATGATGATGATGATGATGATGATGATGATGATGATGATGATGATGATGATGATGATGATGATGATGATGATGATGAGGAGGAGGAGGAGGAGGAGGAGGAGGAAGAGGAGGAGGAAGAGGAGGAGGAGGAGGAGGAGGAGAGGGGGAAGAGGAGGAGGAAGAGGAGGAGGAGGAGGAGGACAAAACCAGATAGAAAGCTTTTAGGAGATAACTCATTTAATATTTGCAGGCAGAATTTTCCACACAAATAGATTTATGATGATGGACTCAATACCCATAATACAGTACAATTCTAAAATAAATAGATAGATATGTACCTGATTGATGATGTACATATCTGCACACTTAAGAGGGGACAGCAACACATGTCAACATCACATCACATTGAAGACGAAATTGTAACTGTCTAGAAATGATGTTGATGAGTTTGGATGCTTCTCCATTCCAATCAAAATTTATCATCATCATCATCATCATCATTTAACGTCTGTTGTCAAACTGGGTAGGACAGTTTGACCAGAGCTGATATACTGGAAAGCTGCACAAGACTCCAGTCTGATTTGGCATAGTTTTCTATGGCTGGATGCCCTTCCTAACACAAACCACTCTGAGGGTTTAATAGGTGCTTTTACATGCCACCAGCATGGGTGTCATTTGCGTGACACTGAGGTGCATTTACGTGCCACTGGCATGGGTGCCAATTTGCATGACACCAGTATCTGCCATAAATGTGATTTGGCTCGGCTTGAAGGGTTATAGATAATCTATGTATGAGTATGGAAAAAATTTATAAAAGTAATACAACTAGAATTCAATCCTGCATCCAGTACATGTCTAAACAAGGAATTCTCCCCATATATACATGATGTATGTATGAATACACAAACACAGAGACATTTACATTTACATATATACAAACATATATATGCATATATATATATGTTTGTGTGAGTATTTATATATATATATATAATATATATATATATATATATATATATTTATATATATATATATATATATATATATATATATATATATATATATATATATGTATATATATATATATATATGTATATATATATATATTATATATATATATATATATATATTATATAGATATATAGATGTGTGTATGTATGCATGAACATGTTGATGTACAAACACTTGCACACACATACCAATTTATACACACGTTAATATTTTCCAAAATTTTTATCTTTTTGTGTAATTTATCAATTTTATCACCCTCAAATCCAATTCATATACCCCCTTATTATTCTTCAATAAGGAAACAGGGTTTACTTAATGTAATTTCTCCAAGGTAAATAAATACTAAATTATAAATAAATAAAAAAAACTCTCACATGAAACTATATTTTTGAAATATAAATAATATTTGCTGTATGACTATGTTTCATACCCTGCTGTGAATTTATATTTCTAGCTATTTTATATATCAGAGTATTAAACATTTATTTTGTATCCATCATTATTCACTGTTAGCTCCCATGGCAATGCACGAACGTCTTTAATTACATAATTTACCTATTGAATCAGAATTGAAGCAACCATATTTCCTGAATTGAGAAAGTGTTTAGATTCTGAATGTTAGGGCATTTGCTTTGGAAATTTTGCCTTCGAGGTACGCAATGTTATATACATATTTTCGTGTACATAACACACGTACAAACATGCATACACATACACATACACATGCACACATATATATTCAGACATCTAGATATACTACACATACATAAGTGTTTGTGTCGTGTGTTGTATGCATATACATATATAGATATACATATATGTACACAATTACATTTACGTTATTATAAACGCACAACACATTCATATTATATGTGTGTATGTGTGTGTGTGTGTGTGTGTGTGTGTATGTATATATATACCATTAGGCAAATACACCAGTCAATATGAATTTTTCAATGTGTGTACATTTATACATACATATATATATATAATATATATGTATATGTGTATGTATGGGTATATATATATCTATATATATATATATATATATATATATATATATATATATGTGTGTGTGTATATATAAATGTATATAGATGCACACACACACATACACACACATAAGACTGGGAGCTTAATATTTTATAGACTTCTCTAATGGAACATTTGTTGTGGTCAATATTGCAAATAAGAAGGTCACTCTAAGTAAGAGAACCTGCTGAGTCCATTATGTGGATTCGCAACTTGAGATTGGTAAGCTGCTGCCATAGGTGGTATTATTGTCTAATATATATATTCACATCCAGCTATCCCTACCAAAATAATCTTTGGTATACATAGACACACAGAGGCACACACATGTTATATATAATATATATATATATATATATATATATATATATATATCTATATATATATATGTATGTATATATATATATACAGATATACATACATATATATGTATATATTTTTATATATATATACATACACATATATATATACATACATACATACATATATATATATATATATATATATATTATATATGTATGTATATATATTCCGATTTTTCTGCTTTAAACTACTAATCATATACCCACACGTTCAAAAGAAAATAAGTTGAAACAGAATTTATTTTAGGTTTAAAAGAGATAAAATATGACGAAGGCTGATGAAAAAGACTCACCGATCATCAGATCAGACTGCAGCCATTTTGCAATTGTTTCTGTTTTCTGACAGTCACAACTGATCCTTTTGAAGCTATGTGATTGGTATAAAATATTAAAATATCATTAATGCTGTTAAACCTCGCTACCTACACATCATGAAACAAGCATAATAAGTAGAACTGTTTCTGTGTCATTAATCTTACTAAAAATTGTTTCATCTTCTCCAGCTTAGCTTAGCAATGCAAGCTGCTTCTGATGTTTGGACGCTACATTGGAATTAACCACAGAATGACTTCATCAGAGAGATGTCCATTCTTTCAATTAAAACGGCTTGATATAATGTGATGCGTGCTGATGTCGAGCAGAGTGGTGAAGATCAGGTGTGGGATTGTTGCAGAATGATTGTAGGTATCTCTCTCATTATCAGAATATTTGTATATGTTTATAGTTGTGTGTGTGTGCACATGTGTGCATGCACGCGTGTGCCTCTGTGTGTGTGTTTGTGTGTATGGAAACATACACATACATACAAACAAACACACGCAATTACATACAGTCAAATAGACACGCAGATGGACATACGCAATCACAAATATGAGAGATGAGAGGAATACGAGTATGTGCTATTGTGAATATTAATACGAGGCTATTACTGTAGAGTTAGAGTGATATAATCAAATTAAACACAAATATGTACATTATATTTATAAGTGTGTATACATACATACAGATATATATATGTATATATATATATACATATATGTGTGTGTATGCATATTTGTATGTATTTGATGTCAGTATTCTTAAAATTACATTAGAAATAACAGGTAACACACTCTAAGCACAGGATCAATACAGGGACAGGGTCTAAGTATATTATTCAATAACAACATAGAGGGCGATTGTGATTTCAAGGTTTTCTGGCATCAGTCCATTGGACAAGCTATTACTAACAAAGAAGTCACAGTAACCCTGCATTTCTACCTAAAAATATTCATATGAATTACACACATACATAAACCAAACATAATATATAAATATATATATATCAAAATATTATGCAAGCTATCAGGATTTCACATTATATAATATTAAGTTCAGCATTGAGAATTTTCATCTGTTATGTAATTACTCCTTCAACCTTTTCTGCTTTACTATAGAGTATCTGAACCATACATCACGACAATGGTTTAATTTCAGAATTAGATTATGGATATTATAAAAATATCAGATCTAAGCATTTAGGAACATGATTGTTCTTGATCATAATTAAAGAACAATAAGGAAATATGAAAAAGTGATTAATAACTAAATGTTGAAACGGGAACGTAGTAGAGTTTTGTATATATAATATGTTTGGAAAAGAAACCTGTTTCTCTATTGCTATACATTCTCTTTCTCTCCCTCTCTCTCTCTTTCTCATTCTCTCCTCCCTCCCACACACATGTGTGTGTATATATAGGTGACATTGTAGCTGTGTGGTGAATAGTTTACGTGCCAACCTCATGGTTTTGGGTTCAGACCCACTGCATGATACTTTGGGCAAATGTCTTCAGCATTATCAGTGGATTTGGTAAATGGAAAGAAAGTGAAAGAAGCTCATTGTATACATATATATATGAGTGTGTGTGTATATATATATATATAGGCGCAGGAGTGGCTGTGTGATAAGTAGCTTGCTAACCGACCACATGGTTCCGGGCAAGTGTCTTCTGCTATAGCCCCGGGCCGACCAATGCCTTGTGAGTGGATTTGGTAGACGGAAACTGAAAGAAGCCTGTCGTATATATGTGTGTATATATATATATGTATGTGTGTGTGTTTGTGTGTCTGTTCCCCTAGCATTGCTTGACAACCGATGCTGGTGTGTTTACGTCCCCGTCACTTAGCGGTTCGGCAAAAAGAGACCGATAGAATAAGTACTGGGCTTACAAAAAGAATAAGTCCCGGGGTCGAGTTGCTCGACTAAAGGCGGTGCTCCAGCATGGCCGCAGTCAAATGACTGAAACAAGTAAAAGAGATATATATATATATATATCATTGACTGTGGTTCATTGTAAAAATGAAAGAACACTCAGCTATATGAAAAGAGAAAAGATTCACAATATAGTTTTCTGATCATCATACTAACAAGCAATTAATACATGACTTTAAGTTTCAGATATGCAAGCTATGGATTTAAGTTGAACACAGTTGTGGCCCACCTAAATCCTTAACTTGAACATCTGACTCGCATTGAAACATTGATCTAACAATTTCGCAGGAAATTCTATGTCCTGTGTTATTGTTTGTTAATATAATTGTCATTTAACTATCAACATTATCGTCATTTTGATGTTCCCTTTTACATGCTTGAATGGGTCAGACAAAATTTGTGAGGCAGAATTTCTCTCCTCTCATATATGTATATATACACATGTGCACGCATGTGTAAGTGTATACATATATATAGATATATATATATGTATGTCTATATACATATATAAATATGTATATATGTATTTTTATATGTATGTGTGTGTGTGTATATAAATGTTAGCATGCCGGACGAAATGCTTAGCAGTATTTCCTCTGTCGTTACGTTCTGAGTTCAAATTCCGCCGGGATCGACTTTGCCTTTCATCCTCTCGGGGTCGATAAATAAAGTACCAGTTTTGCACTGGGTCGATATAATCGACTTAATCCCTTTGTCTGTCCTTGTTTGTCCCCTCTATGTTTAGCCCCTTGTGGGCAATAAAGAAATATATATGTATACATACATATATATATATATGTGTACATATATATATATATAAATATATATATGTATATATATGTGTGCCTGTGTGTATATATATATAATGTATATACATATATGTATGTGTGTGTGTACACACACATACATATGTGTGTGTGTGTGTGTACACACACATACACACACATACATGTATATTGTTTAAGAATGCTTATCCAGAATGGCCAATTGAAAATTCTATATAGAGATTTTTTTTTTGTTTTCCTGGTTTTTGATTTCTGTTAATTGCTATCAAGAGGTTTGTAAAAGGTGATGTAGTGAAGAAAGGCAACTGAAGAGCAATGCATTTGAGTGGATAATCTATTACATAATTTTGAATGGGTGTAGAGGAAGAGGAAGATGTGGGAGTAGAAAAAGGAGGAGGAGGAGGAGAAGGAGAAAGAGGAGAAGAGGGAACAACAACAACAGCAGCAATAACAGTCTCAGAAATTTGAAAGTAAGAAGGAAACTATGTAGAAGAATGTAGTAAATGATGATGACGACGATAATGATGATGATGATGAGGAGGAGGAATATAATGATGATGATGATGATGATGATGATTATGATGATGGTAGTGGTGGTGGTGGTGATGGGAATGATGATGATGTTGTTGATAAGGATGACAGTGAGCATGAGGAAGATAATGATGAGGATGGTTATGATAAGGATGATGAAGATGATGATGATGAGGATGATGATGATGAGGATGATGCTGGTGGAGGTGGTTGTGGTGCTGGTGGTACTGGTATTGGTGCAGGTGCTGGTACTAGAGCTAGGAGTGGTGCTGGTGGTGGCAGCAACGATGATGATGATGATGATGACAAAAACGATGACAATTTTTGATGCTGATCCCAATTACAATAACAACAAAAATTATTGCAATAACATTATCGACAATTATGATAACCAAAATTACAACAACAATATTGACGATGAGAATCAACACAATGGTAACTATCGACGACAAACAACAGGACCAGCAGCGGTGAAGAAGGTGACAGCGACGACAGAGACAGCGACGGTGATGGTGATGGTGATTGCAATAATGAGGGAGATGAATATGATAAAGTTGAATTGCGAAAGTGAGGCATGAGTTCACACAGGAATTCAGTTGAACAGTTTGCTGAGGAGATGATGGATGATGAGGTAGAAAAATAAAAGATGGAAATGAAAAGTATAAAAACAGAAAGAAAGAACAAAAAGAAGAAAACGTTTGCAAATTACATACTGATAAGATCAGTAGATAAAGTGATTGCTTGCAACTAGATTGGGTACACAAAAGTAGTTTGCAATTGATGGCTAATTAGACGAGATTGTAAGGTTTACTTGCCAAAGACAAAAGCCTACTTTTAAGTCATTAAAACTTGAACTCCAATCTAGTTCCTATGGTGTTTAGTTTTCAAATAACCATTGATCAGCCCGGATTGGCTGCATATGTTTGTATGTATGTGAGAGTGTGAATGAGTAAAAGTAAAAGTGAAACACAGAGAGAGAAAGAGAGAATGTGTGAGAGGTGCAGAAAGTGTGAGAGATGCAGAAATTGAGAGAGAGAAAGATACAGACATATAAAGATAGATAGCTAGATAAATAGAAAAATAGATTGAGAAAGAGAGGACAGAGAGGGTGTATGTTATGTTTGTGTTTCAAGTCGAGAGGTAGTAGGGATTCTGGTTGTTATTCTAGCTGATGTTGTAGTTGTTGTTGCTGTTCTTGTTGTCATTTATTTTTTTATATCTTTATTTATTTCATTTAATTTATTTCATTATTTTTTTTTATTGTTTTTTACTTTTTTTTTTCCACTGGAGAAAAGCAATTACTTTAAAATATTTGCAAAGATTTATTGCTTCTGGTGTTGGGGAAATGTTTGTTAGTTTTTCTTATTGGATATTCTTGATTCATTTCTGTTTTTGTTTTCATGGGGAAAAAAAAAGCAAACAAACAAAATAAAAACAAAATCACACCAAAAATTTTTGATATCTCTTTTAATGCAAGAGAAAAGGAAAGAAGTGACTACACACACACACATACATATATATATATATATATATATATATATATATATATATATATATATTACCATCAACATTTAACGTCTATTTTCCATACTGGTATGGGTTATACTATTTACATACATTATACACACACACCTATATATATATATATATATAATATATATATATATAATATATATAATATATATATATATATATATATATAATATATATATATATATATTATATATATATATATATATATATGTGCATGTAGGTGTTTGTGTTTCTAAACATTTGCAAACATATATGTATGTAGATAGATAGATAAATAGATAGATAGATAGATAGATAGATAGATAGATAGATAGATAGATAGATAGATAGATAGATAGATAGATAGATAGATAGACAGATAGATAATGAAAACTAAAGATTTGTGAGGGAAGGAGTTCAGTAGATAAATTGAGAAAAAAAAACAAGCAGACACATAGATGAAGGTAGGAAATAAAAATACATATAATTAAATAGAGGCTAAGAAAGATATTAAAAGAGATAAGGGGAGACAGAAAATTAAACATAGGAAGAGAAATTAGTAGGAGGGATGGAACCTGAATGAGAGTTTGAAGGTGAGACAAGAAATATTTTCATATATATTTCTTATATGAAAGATATTGTCTATGACTTAATTGCATATAAATCCAATTTTTCAAAATTAATTTTCATAGAATTGAAAATTGTTTCTGCTTGTGTAATATTTTTTATTTTCTTTTTGATTTTCCTTTCTCGTGATGAATTTTAGTTTTGGTAAATCTTTCTGGCACTATCTGCTTCAGTGGTTAGATTCCATCAATGGAAGAATGGAAAGTAATCTTTGCTTATTGATTGAAGCAAAAAATATTTACCAAGTAAGGATTCACTCTTTGGCTTGGAAAATGTTCACTCGTTTCTATGAAGAGTGAATAGCATAGAACAAAATTTCTTTTGGCACCTCATGATTCATAAGCAAATAGAATAATTGGAAAAAATGTTTATCAGGCCCCATTACATTCTCCAGTCTTTAATAGTGCTATTGAAAACTGTTCCTCTGAAAATGTTGTAGCATATTGAAGATATTTTGGAAGGGAAATGAACAAAATGATGTCCAATTCATGAACAAGCTGCCAGTATATAGAATCTTGTTTGTTCTGAACATTGCAAAATCTACACACAGCAGCCATTTTAGCTTTTCTCTTCGATATTTTCCCATCTCTCAACATAACATTTCTATATGTTACTTTCTATTTCCTTTTCTTTCATCTGTTCTCTATCCACCTCCTGTACACCTATACACTTTTTCTATCCTTCTTCCTTCTGCTCTCTCTCTCCCTTGCTCTCTCTTTCTCTTATGCCCTCTCATGTACACACCCTTTTATTTTTGTTTTTTTTTGTCTAAATTTATTTTTTTCTTTTCCAAAATATTCTCTCCTTTACCTCTCTCGTTACCTGTTTTCACTTGTCTCTTTTTCTATATTCAGCCTTACTCTCTCTCTCTCTCCCCCAACTTTTTCTCTTTTTCATTCACTCTTACTTTCACTTTCACATTTCAATATCTTTCTTCTCTTCTTTTCCTCTCATTTCTCAGTTAACCTTCTTCATTTTCTTTTTCCTTTACCTTCTCAGTTACTCTTACCCTTCGTCTACCTTTTTATTGCCATTTCATTTCTCTCTCTCTCTCTCTCTCTCTCTCTCTCTCTCTCTCTCTCTCTCTCTCTCTCTCTCTGTTTCCTGTATAATTTCCATATACAATTCTTATCTTTCTGCTCCTAGTTATCCACATCCAACATTCTATCAGCTTTCACATATCAATACAGCTGACATTTCTTTCAAAACTGAGCTCTACTCAGGCGAATGGCGATAGTAAATAAATATAAGAAACCCTCCGGAGAGAATTAAGGTTGAAATATTTTATTTGAAAATAATACCAACTGTCTCACACATTTCTCCATTTTTGTTATTTTATCTACAATTTTTGTCTGTTTCCATATCTTTCTGTTTCTACTGTTTAATTATTCTCCACAGAAATGTCAGCATTCTAATATTCTTTAGCCATTGGTTTTTTTTCATTCATTCCGTTTCTTATCCATTTTTTTGTTCCATTAAATTTTTTTTATTTATTTATTTTACTCTAATAGTTATTGCTTCAGTGGACATTTATTTATTTTTTTGTGTTGTGTCTGTCTTTTCAATATCTACTTTCTTCCATTATTTCTGCTTTATTTTAAACACACACACACACTCACATGCACACACCACACAGACACACACACACACATACATACAAATACATACATGTATACATCCACTTCAAGATTTTCAGTCTATGGAACGTGATTTGAAAAAAACAAATTATACATTTACTCACGTCCATAGATATATACATATATTTATATGTGTTTATATACATATATATCTATACACATACATATACATACATATACATATATATGTGTGTGTAAATATATATATATATATGTATGTATGTATGTATGTATGTGAGTGTGTATGTATATTTGTATATATATATATTCACACACACACACATAAATATACATACACACACATACATATATACATATATACACACACACACAAACTCACATATATATGTAAATATATGCATGTGTTTGTGTGTATGTGTATCTCTATATAGACTATGAGTTAAGATGTTTACTTTACAATTAAATGGTTTCAGGTTCAACCCCAACTGAGTGGCATATTGAGCCAGGGTCTCCTATTTATTTTTTATTCATTTTTATCTAATTCTGGTAAAAGTTCCTAACAAACAATGCAGTTAGTGAATTTGGTTGACAGAAATGGTGTAGAAGTCTTTCATATATATATATGTATGTATGTGTGTCTTTCATATATGTGTGTGCATGTGTGTGTCTGTGTGTCTGTGTGTCTGTGTATGTTTGTATTTATATCTCTCCTGCTTAACAGCCAGTGTTGGTTTGTTTACATCTCAGTAACTTAGCATTTGGGTAGAATAAGTAACCGACTTAAAAGTTAAATACCAGGGCTTATTTTATTGGCTTAAAACATGTCAAGGTGGTATTCCAGAATGGCAACAGTTCAACGACTGAAACAAATAAACCAAAAAAAAAAAGAGTTAATATTTTTCAGTAAAAGTAATTTAAACTACATAACTTGTTTATTTATTTTTTATTCATTTTTATCCAATTCTGGTAAAAGTACCACTTGAGAAAAGAGTTAAGAAAAAGGTAGAAACTCCAACTTACTCATTAGCAGATTTTCCTTCAATTATTAAGTGTAATTTTTTGTCTTCTTTTGTTGTGCATTAATCTCAGCTTGATACACAATTTAATAAAGTTACTTACTTTTCTGTTTGGAAATGAATTTTCTATAATTATTCCTCCTTACACAAGCTTGCAATTGGAAAGAATAAAAGCATTAAAAAAAAAAAAGGATCTTTTCTTTTCTTTTCCTTAATTTAATTAGCAAATATAAATTAAATTTTCTGGAGCCTATCAATATGGCTAGATTAAAAGAATGAGATGAAATTAATGGTGGATGTTAGGGTATGTAATAATTGTATGATTATCAGTGATGGCTACTGAACAAATATCAATTTCCTATCTCTATTATGATCAGCAATATCTTTCATTTTTATAGCTATAGACTCGGCTTAATATCATCATTTTTTTTCTTTATTTCTTATTGTTTATTTTAATCTCAGATATTTCTCATAGTCAATGATTATTTTATTACAGCAGCTAATATGTTCCACCTATATTATCAAACATTCTCATAAAAGCAGTATAAACAGCATTCATGATTCAGAGAGAACAAGAGAGAAATGTTTGTCAAAATGGATGGATATCATCTTCTCAAACTGAGTGAAAAAATGTTTCATTGTCAATACACTCACACACTCTCTCTCTCTCTCACACACACACACAGTTATATAAATTGTCCTAATGATCAAATATAAATGCTACCAAGTGCCAACATAACTGATATATATGTGTGTGTGTATGTATGCACGTATGTATACTTGTATGTATGTATGCATATATACATACATACACGCACACACATGCACACATACACACAAACACACAAATATATATATATATAACATGCACAAACATGCACAGTTTGTTTTACCATTATCATTAAGTATTCTAACTCCCATTAACGAGAGCTTGTTTACCTATATCTAACATGTTTAAATGTCACATGTGAGATATTAATCCGACATATTGTTCAGAATTAAAGATAGCAAAAATATATATATATATAAATCCACAAAATATCAAAAAACAAAAAAAAGCAAAAAATACAAAAAAAATGTTAAAAAGTAAGACATCAGGAAAAGTTCAAGTAAAAAGCCAAAAAAAAAAAAAAATTCACCCGGAATAATTTCAAGACTATAAATCATTATAGTTGTTATTGCAAATGTTATTGTAGCTAATGTTTATCATTTGTTAAAATTACTCTGGCTTATCATACAATTCTCTTTAGTAGGGTTTTATATCATTAGATATTTGTTTGTATTAGGAATTGTGAAAATGAAGAACATCTTATGTGAACTGTCATTTGTAGAAATTAAATTCGTATGTTGCTTTCAAAATGAACATGTTCACACCTGCTTCAGAGTTTTCTCTCATTATTCACTGCTAAAATTCTTTCATTGGATTTGGTTATTAGATGGAAACCATACTACATACAGCAATGCTTTCAGAGATTTTAGTTGCTATTACCAGTTCAGTATTCTATTTAATGGCATAAAACACACATGGACATTAGTGGCATGCAGTGGTTGTTGTGTTGGGTGTGCTGGCACACCCAGTACCACCAAATTTCAAGCAGGGACATAACAAAAGTTTTCCATTAAGATTTGTGATTAAATTTATGAGCAAGGTTACCCGAGCTGCTTCCTGCACCAGTTCCACATAGCCCCTGCCCATTCAAAGTACCTTGTATTCCAGAACATCCCGCTGTGCTTGAGGAGACCTGTTGAGTCAAGTACATGAACATCGAAATAAATATCAATGGAAATAGTAGTTGTGATACCTGTGCCGGTGGCACATAAAAAGCACCATCTGAACGTGGCCGATGCCAGTGCCGCCTCGACTGGCTCCAGTGCCGGTGGCACATAAAAAGCATCATCCGTACATGGCCGATGCCAGCGCTGCCTTGGCTGGCTTCCGTGCCGGTGGCACGTTAAAAGCACCAACCAATTGTGGCCGATGCTGGACCCCCCTGGCACCTGTGCAGGTGGCATGTAAAAAGCACCCACTACACTCACGGAGTGGTTGGCGTTAGGAAGGGCATCCAGCTGTAGAAACTTAGCCAGATCAGACTGGAGCTTGGTGCAGCCCCTGGCTTCCCAGACCCCGGTTGAACTGTTCAATCCGTGCTAGCGCAGAAAACGGACGTTAAACGATGATGATGATGATGATGATGAATTAGCTATTTTCGATGGGTGTGCAGCACACACCTAGCACACCTGAAATACATACTTCTGATGGGCATGTCAGAAGTGTTCAATTTCAGCAGTGCATATTCAGAAAAAAATAGTGCCAGGGACAAAATAAGCGTTTGAGCTAAGGAACTTTATATATATTAGGACTTGGAGGGATTTTTAGACAATTGTTTTTAAGTCTTATGTGCCACCAAAATATGGTACTTGTTTCATTCAGTCTGATTGCATGATACCTAGGGCAAGTGACTTCTACTATAGCTTTGTGTAAGCCAGTGCCTTGAGAGTAGAAGCAATAGATACATGGTAGCTCACATGAAGGAAGATTGCAGTGGTATCAAACTTGACTCAGAAGACTCAGTTTCAGTTTCAATTATACATACATATATATATATATATATATATATAGTCTAACCCATGCTAGCATGGAAAACGGACGCTAAACGATGATGATGATGATGATGATATATAAATATATACATATACATATACACACACACATATACATATATATGTGTGTGCATGTATGTATATATGTATATGCATATATATGCATATGCATATACATACACATAATCAGTCGAAATTGCAAGGATGTTCCAGTTCTTGACTGAAAATTAAAGGCTTCGAATGACCCGTCCGTGTTTTTTGTATCGTCTTCTGGATGTTTTGCGTTCTTGTTCCATTTTGTATTTTTATATATATATATATGCATACAAATGTTTATGTTTTTATTTATATATATATATATATGTACATATATACATATACATATATCATCATTATTTTACTGTTTATGTTCCATGCTGGCATGGGTTGGATTAGGCGCCCCCTCCTACTTCCAACCACTTTACAGCATGGATTTGGTACTTTATTCGTGCCACCTGCAAAATAGGAACCCTCAGGTAAGTGGGTGGGCAGGCAATCTATCTCACACATAGGGATGGGGGACTACTATGAGAAAGGGGTGCATAGCAGATTCCTGCAGAGGGAACTACAGGGTTAGCCACATCCTGTATGGTAAAAAAGGTGTGATTGATCATATGTGTGTGTGTGTGTGTGTATGTATATGTATATGTATATGTGTATATATATATATATATACATACACACACACACACATATATATATAACTATATACATATATATATACATGTATGTATATATATATATATAAGTGAAGGTGCATGGCTTAGTGGTTAGAGTATTGGACTCATGATAATAGGATTTTGGTTTCAATTCCTGGACCAGGTGATGCATTGTGTTCTTGAGCAAAATACTTCACTTCATATTGCTCCAGTCCACTCAACTGTAGAAATAAGTACCTATAGTGGAGGTGTGTCACTTAGTGGTTAGGGTGTTGCAATCATGACTGTAAGATGGTGGTTTTGATCCATGGACAGGGCTATCTGTTGTGTTCTTGAGCAAAACACTTCATTTCATATTGCTTCTGCTCACTCAATTTTAGAAATGAGTTTAGCCTGGAGAAAGATGGGTGGGTTCCATCAGGCTTCTTTGCCTGCAGAACCCCGATGGCGATCAAGGGGTTAAGTAACTTACCAATTGTCAATACATATAAATATATAATAATAATAATCCATCTCCTGTTAATTAATATTATACTCACACACACACATACACACACACACACACACATATATATACACACACATACATATATACATTACAAATGGAAATGAATGGAGAATCACAGTTCCATTACTTAATAAAGGAAAAAGTGAATTGTAAATAAACAAACGACAGGTAAAAAAAACCTATAATGTATACTGAGTGTACAACCAGACAGGATATATATACATAAACACATGAAATATCTTAGAGCAGTGCTTTTCAAACCTTTTGCTGGAGTGGAACCCCAAGAAAACATTTCACTGGCTCGAGGAACCCCTGTACAATAATTTGATTGTCCTATGCACACATATCTGCACAGGAGAATTAAAAATTACTGTTGATTTTAGCATTTTTGTAACTATTTGCGGAACCCCTGGACTGTACTGGCGGAACCCTAAGGTTCCGCGGAACCCTAGTTGAAAACCACTGTCTTAGAGTATATTTTCTTCCCTCTGAAGAGATTATTCTCACAAATATGACTTAGATATTTAATTAATTTCTCTGTGCATAAGGAATAATGATCAGTTTGTTGCAACAGATACCTGCACATTGGCATATATGATACAAATTAATTAGTGGAGGCGCAATGGCCCAGTGGTTAGGGCAGCGGACTTGCGGTCATAGAATCGCGGTTTCGATTCCCAGACCGGGCGTTGTGAGTGTTTATTGAGCGAAAACACTTAAAGCTCCACGAGGCTCCGGCAGGGAGTGGTGACGATCCCTGCTGTACTCTTTCGCCACAACTTTCTCTCACTCTTTCTTCTGTTGGCCTGCTCGCTTAGCCAGCGGGGTGGTGTTATTCGAAGGCTAAAACAATGCGAACGCATTGTGACCAGCGATGTGTAGCCACATCTGATGGACTGGTCGGTCACGTGATATATATATATATATACATATATATCCACTAGCGAAAATAAATTTAAGACTGATGATAAAAGTTCTATTTCTTGCAAAATATTTTGTTACTAACACCATACAAATTATATCTATCTTTTACACCTTATGCAAAATTTATTTCTCTTTCGGATGATGCAGACAATAACTAATTTTATACAACTTGAAGAATTCTAATGCTAAATTAATATAAACGTTTCATATTTACCGGCAAAATTAGTTTAAGTCCATGTAATATGTATGCAAATTTTTTTGCCAAAATGGGTGGTCACCCAACTAGCCAAGTTTTATAATTTAACGTTATACAACTGATTAATAATAGGAAAACAACGTAGCCTCAATCCAGTCATGAGAGCAAAAATTCTATTACTCCATCAGCAAAAAGTTTCCTTTTTGAACATCAACAAGCAACTAAAGTGCAGTAAAATGGCTAACATGCAAGCTTGGAAGTTATACACGGAGACTGGTCAATATAAAGATTGGCAAAGGACTGGTGCCCCAAGAAAAACGACAGCGCAGTTGGACCGTCAAATCCATCGACTTTCAGAAGGGAACCAAATGCTGACAGCCACTGACATTTGTAAACAATTGTCCAACAAGAATGGTGTTATTTTTACACCAGAAACCATCTGCAACCATTTGAGAGAATTTGGACTACATGGACGAATCGCTAGGAAAAAGCCAATAATATCTGAAAGAAATCAACTCAAGTGCCTTAATTTCACAAAAAGCCATTCTCAATGGACTACTGAAGATTGGTGCAGGGTCCTTTGGAGTGACGAGTCACGTTTCTGTATATTTGGATCAGATGGTAAAACATGCATCAGATGTTGCCCAATTGAGGAATTCCATCCGAAATGCATGAAAAAACGGTGCAAGCGGGTGATGGTGGTGATGGTGTGGGTGACATTTAGTAGCTTTGGTGTTGGCCCTCTAGTTAAAGTTGATAGAAAGCTAAATAGTGTAGGTTATATGAATCTACTAAAGGATAATGTTGTGCC
Source organism: Octopus sinensis (assembly GCF_006345805.1). NCBI lineage: Eukaryota > Metazoa > Mollusca > Cephalopoda > Octopoda > Octopodidae > Octopus > Octopus sinensis. The sequence continues at coordinate 9,281,553 of NC_043010.1, read as the reverse complement.
ATATTTGACTCACCAAATGCCTCCTGGGGCTATTTATCAGCAGGACAATAGTCCTGTGCACAAAGCCAAAAAGGTTATGGAATTTTTTGATCACCATAATATTGACATAATTGAATGGCATCCCCAGAGCCCGGACCTGAATCCGATCGAGAACTTGTGGAATTATGTTTCCAAAATGTCCATTCTAAAAAGCATCTAATCTAAAACAATTATTCGATTATATCAATGAAATATGGCAAAACATTCCTATAGAATTTTGTAATCACTTAGTAAATTCAATACTGAGACATTGTTCAGCTGTTATTAAGAATAAAGGCTATGGCACAAAGTACTATGTATTTTGTTCTTATTGCTCATTTTTGCTACACTCTTAAGCTTTAAATAAAATTATAATGATACAGTCTTAAACTAATTTTGCAGGTAAATATGAAACGTTTATATTAATTTAGCATTAGAATTCTTCAAGTTGTATAAAAATAGTTATTGTCTGCATCATCCGAAAGAGAAATAAATTCTGCATAAGGTGTAAAAGATAAAAATAATTTGTATAATGTTAGTAACAAAATATTTTGTGAGGAATAGAACTTATATCATCGGTCTTAAATTTATTTCCGCCAGTTTATATATATGTACATGGCCCTGCTTGATATGTAAGAAGGGTGTTGGTAGATACTCCATATGTTGTATCCAGTGCAACCTATGGTCATATAAAAGGTGTAGTGGTATCGAAGAAGGTTAATGGAGAATATAGTCTTTGTGTGTGGCAAATGTGCAGGTGCAATAAACACTAAAAATATGCAGGCAACAGGCTCCCTCAAATGCTTGGGGGGATCATGAGAAGTAGTAGACAGCTTCTGTTACCTAGGGGACTAAGTTATCTGTGATGGTGGAAGTTCTGAAAGTATAATTTCTAGGATAGGAACAGTCTGGGTGACATTAAGAGAGCTTCTACCTTTGTTGGTTACTGAGGGCCTCTCCCTCAGAGTGAAAGGCAGATTGTATGATGTATGTACAGCTATGTTACATGGTAGTGAAACATGGGCTTTGTCTACAAAGGACTTTTTAAGGCTTGAAAGAAATGAAGCTAGCCTGCTCCACTGAATGGGTAATGTCAGTGTGCATGCAAAATAGAGTGTAAATGATTTAAGAGGAAAACTGGGTATAAGAGGCATCAGATGTTGTGTGCAATAAAGAAGTCTATGTGGGTTTGGTCATATGATGTGTATGGATGAGGACAGCTACATAAGGAAATGCTGAGCTCTAATTGTGAAGGGTACTTGTTTTATTTGTATGACTTTTATCTACCCATGTCCTATATATACCATATCTGAATAAAAGATAGTACTATCATGGATGAAATATCTTTAATGATAGATCAGCTAGATTAGATCTAAACAACAACATCAGAACAATTTCAATGTCTTCTTTTCTTGTGTGATACATCAATGACTACCTTTAATTGCTTTAATATCTCATAACATGATGAACACATAAGAAATCTTAACTTCTCTATCATTTCCATTTTTTTATAAAATTCTGCACAAAATGAGGCATTTTGTTCAACATCACTTTAAGAGGAAAATTCACTATACATCTTACCGTATTCTGAATCATTTTTATAGTAATCTCTCCTTATTGTTTCATTCCCTTCAGAATGCATTTAAGGTTATTTTAATCTTTCTTATATTGGTTTCAAATCTTGGCACAGGGGACTTCAAGAGAAATGTAAATCGATTACATTGACCCCAATCCTCAACTGGTATTTATTTTCTTGACCCCAAAGGAATGAAAGGCAAAGTCAACCTCAGCAGAATTCAAATACAGCATGTTAAGAAGGATGAAATGCCACTAAGCATTTTGCCTGGCATGCTAACATTTCTGCCAGCTCGCTACCTTAATCTCTCTCTTATATTTAGAGTGTCAGACAAAATATATGGAAATATTTAGTCATGGCCCTTCATATTCTGAGTTCAAATCTTACTTATCTCAGTTTTGTATATAGATTTTGCTCTTTATATGTTTGCATGGGTAGAGCTGTAATCATTATTTATAGCTCTTGGTTAGCCCTGGCTGAGCAGCATAGTGGCATATAAGCAGCCTATCAAATACCCGGGTATGACTTGCAGAACAACACACTGGATATCATTGCATTTTTTGTCATATTGTAGCATATTGGGTAAATCTAGAATCAACACTCTGCACTCGTCTCTATGGTGGTTTATGTTGTTTGGCTTCAGTGTAAAAATCTAACTATCACGAATTTCTTGAACTATCCATTCTGTTCTTGTATATCCATAACATCCTTGTGGTGGCCACTTCAGTTGAGTGACACAGTCTGGGAGAAGTGCAACAGTTGTCTCTCTCTGACGATTATTTCAAGTCCTCTACAACCAAGCACAATCTTTCTAAGGGTGGGAAAATATTACTGCTGCAAAAGCAAGGTGGTTTACTTGTAGTAGTAATTTAAAATTTGTTTTTAAATTAGCAATTAAATACTTTTCTTACTGTTAATTGTTAGAATAGAGTAAGTTTCATTGTTCAAAAATAAGATCAGAGGTTATTTAATTAACCCCCAAAGTTA
>NC_043010.1:9198972-9276472 GCF_006345805.1 Octopus sinensis | reverse complement strand
CCAACCTCTGATTGAAACCAGTAAAAGAGTAAAAGAATAATATATATATATATTGTGTGTCTGTGTTTGTCCCCTAGCATTGCTTGACAACCAATGCTGGTGTGTTTATGTCCCCGTTACTTAGCGGTTCGGTAAAAGAGACCGATAGAATAAGTACTGGGCCTACAAAAGAATAAGTTCCAGGGTCGAGTTGCTCGATTAAAGGAGGTGCTCCAGCATGGCCGCAGTCAAATGACTGAAACAAGTAAAAGAGTAAAAGAGTATATATATATATATATATATATATATATAAATTTCAGAGAGTAAGATTTATGAACATATACACACACATATACACACACACGTAGAGGACTGGCTCCTGTATAACTATCTAATTACACTTGTTGCAAGGCCACAAGAGAAAAACAGTTGCCTGAAGTGCTGCACTTTGAGATCAAACGAAACCACATGACTGTAAAGCAGTCTTCTTAACTGCACAGCCATGCCTGCATCTGACTATAGCTGTGCTTGATTCTACTTGCACCTCAATGAAGTATTTCAAAAAATCTGTTTTTATTTTGTTTTGTTGCATATGAAATAACTGCTGTGAGTTATCAAATGAAAGCATTGACATTCTATTAAATAATGTTTCCACGAGTATACACAAGCTTTGCTATGAGATTTCAATCAAACCTTATTTATATTTATTTATATAATTTATCCAGATAACCTTATGTAAAAACGATATTTTTGTAATTTAGACTAGAACAATCCAAAGAATTATCATTATGGCTGTTCTATATTTAAGAATATATATATAGGAGTGGCTGTGTGGTAAGTAGCTTGCTAACCAACCACATGGTTCTGGGTTCAATCCCACTGCGTGGCATTTTGGGCAAGTGTCTTCTGCTATAGCCCCGGGCCGACCAATGCCTTGTGAGTGGATTTGGTAGACGGAAACTGAAAGAAGCCTGTCGTATATATGTATATATATATATATGTATGTGTGTGTTTGTGTTTCTGTGTTTGTCCCCCTAGCATTGCTTGACAACCGATGCTGGTGTGTTTACGTGCCCATCACTTAGCGGTTCGGCAAAAGAGGCCGATAGAATAAGTACTGGGCTTACAAAGAATAAGTCCCGGGGTCGATTTGCTCGACTAAAGGCGGTGCTCCAGCATGGCCGCAGTCAATGACTGAAACAAGTAAAAGAGTAAAGAGTAAAAGAGATCTTTTATATATGCACACGGGCATATGGCGTAGTGGTTAAGAGTGTGGGCTACTAACCTCAAGATTCTAAGTTCGATTCCAAGCAGTGACCTGAAAAACAATAATAATAACAATAATAATAATAATGATAATATTAATAGCCTCGAAAAATACCTTGGGAATGAGAAACTAAGTTTAAAATTCCCCTAAGACACCTGAAGAAGGCTGGAAGGTATATCAGCCAAAACGTTGTGTTGATAACAAACAAGATGAGGACAAATATCTGTAAATAATGTAAATACTGTATCATTATGGTTTTTATATAAATGTAATCCTCGAGATCTGAAGTAATTTTGATAAGTACCAATGCATGAATATCTTTGCCCTTAAGTCATTTTGTAACATCTGCTCATTACGAACAATTAAAAATATTTATTTTGTTTATGGAATTTTATATATTTTTGAACAATGATATCATCGGTTACTAGATTTCTAGGAACCAGCCATTGATTCACCGCATCTATAATGGTTGAAAAGGTGTGTCTGTGAAACTTGTGCAGAACAAATACTATTCTTTTACTTGTTTCAGTCATTTGACTGTGGCCATGCTGGAGTACCGCCTTTAGTCGAATCAAATCGACACCAGGACTTATTCTTTGTAAGCCTAGTACTTATTCCATTGGTCACTTTTGCTGAACCCCTAAGTTACAGGGACCTAAACACACCAGCATCAGTTGTCAAGTGATGTTGGGGGGACAAACACAGATATGCAGCATATATACACACATACATATATACATATATACGATGGGCTTCTTTCAGTTTCCGTCTACCAAATCCACTCACAAGGCTTTGGTCAGCCTGAGGCTATAGTAGAAGACACTTGCCCAAGGTGCCATGCAGTGACTTACTTCAAAGGCACCAAAATTATTAATTTTCTCACTGATGCTTCCATCTTTTTCCAATATACTTTGTTGCAAGAGACATTTGCACACACACACACACACACACACACACACACACACACACACACACGCATATATATACATGCACACGTATGCACTTGCAGACATACATATACAGCAAGCTTCTGCACAGTTTCCATTTCTTAAACTTTATTCACGAGTCATTGCTCAGTCTGAAACTATTGGTCAAGGTGACACACTGAGACCAACTCTGTAACCAGAGGATTGTGAAATGAAACAGAATTTACAAAAACATAGCCATACATACATTCACAAATATTTTTGAAAGAATACATACAAAAATTAAACTTGTTGGAGGACTGTTATGTAGTTACTTGAAATACTAGAAATAGCAGCTGAATTTCTCTCAAATCACACTCTACTATCTTATAAAAAGATGGACACAAAAATCAGTGTGGTGCTTATAAGACAAATCGATGGAAACTCTATGGAGTGATCTTCTTGAGTGCTAGACATCATCTGAAGTTCAGTTTAAAACCATTAGAGTCCCATTCTGTTACAAGCACTGAAGTTAATGCCTCAAATTTAGAGATAACTGCCTCCCTTACTCACACCAGTCATAGACACTCAGTGATAGGCTTGACATCAATGAAAGGTGCTGAAAACTTCTTGGCTTTAGATGAAAGAAAATACAGGAGAATTAGTTGATTATGATTTTATTCAACATATTCCCCTCTTAGATTCACACATTTATTCCTGTAGTCCTTCGGTTTTTCTAAGCCTTGTAAAAGAAACAAGCCTTTTGCGATACCCTTAAAGCCAGGAACTTTTCAGCATCCCCTTATATACTGTTAGTTCCTAATGGAGTTATAGTTTAGAGGGGGGGGTGTTATTTGTAATTGTATATACTATGGGCTATATTGATTGCATTACAGTGAAGAGTGTCAGATATATGATATATATCTTGTGTGGGTTGTTATTGTTAACTTTATATGTTATGAGTTGTCTGGGTTTTGTTACAGTGATGAATATTAGCTATATAGGATATGTGTTGTCTAGATTGTTATTGATGATTGTTATTGAAGATCTCAGTTATATAGAATATATATTATGCTTCTCTATCTTAAACGTTTTTGGCTAGAGCTTGTCCTATTTTCCATGACATCTGGGTGGCTCAAAGTGAAAGATCAACCCTTGAAAGGATCACTGGGTTTTATTTCAAAGCCTACTTCTGTTTAAAATTTAACTATATTATTTATACCACTTGTGAAGACCTGTTGAGGCAAGTGAAAATCAAAATCGTAATCTGTCAACATCAATGGAATTTGTAGCTGTGATACCAGTGCTGGTGGCACGTAAGAGAACCATCCAAACGTGGCCATAGCCAGCACCGCCTGACAGGCATCCATGCCGGTGGCACGTAAAAAGCACCATCCGACCGTGGCCGTTGCCAGCTTCGTCTGGTCCCCGTGCCGGTGGCACGTAAAAAGGACCATCCGATCATGGCTGTTTGCCAGCCTTGTCTGGCACCTGTGCCGGTGGCATGTAAAAAGCACCCACTACACTCACGGAGTGGTTGGCGTTTGGAAGGGCATCCAGCTGTAGAAACACTGACAGATCAGACTGGGCCTGGTGCAGCCTTCTGGCTTCCCAGGCCCCAGTTGAACCGTCCAACCCATGCCAGCATGGAAAGCAGACGTTAAACGATGATGATGATGATGATTTATAAACATTAATAGTGTCAGTCAACTAATTTACTATCATAGGCAGAAAAGTAGATGGAAAAAAGTATTTTTTCAAGATGAAGGAAAGACATGGGTCCTAAGCAGCAGGGTTTAATTTCATTTTAGAGATGCGGAACAATTCTTCCTGGATAGAGCTTTAATCAATTAACTACGTGCTATACTTAGAAATCTATACCATCTACTCTATATTGCTTTTCACAGCTTAGCTAGGCAAACTGAGAAATGTCTTGCCCTCAAACGCTGCAAATTGCCTCATCCTGTAAGTAGTGAAATATATACGCATAACCACGGTTGGCTGGTTGGCTTGATGGTTGTCCAATTTTCCTTTCACTTACTGATATTTCTGTTATGAAAATGATTAGTCAGAGGAAATGTATCATTTCAGATGTTGATAAGCATTTGCTATGGTTTTCACACCTCTCTGGTTACGTTGACATTTAAATAAAAACAAAAACAAAAAAAAAAACAATAACAAATGACTATCTTTCTCTTTTAGTTTTGTTTTATCAAAATATGTATTTGGATAATTCATCTTTATCATCATCATCATCATCATCATTATCGTTATCATTTTTATCATTATTATCCTTTTGCTTTAACTAGCCAAAGTGTTTCTGATAACATTAGCGTTAACATATCTGACGTTAGATATTTTATTTAGAGGCCAGCTGATAGTCACTTTGGGAATGTTTAGCTGTCCACAGATGATGCCAGATTCTAATCAGTATCTAGTATCATCAGTTATGAGGACAAGGCAGTAATACCTCAGCAACTCCACAATCAGGATACATACAAACATGAGTACCTGGTTTCAAGTTTAACTGTATTGTGCAGCACTTCAGGTTTCCTAAAACTTTGTGATTGAAATTTCATCTGTCAAGAAACTGCATGGGAGCTCAATAAATAGATTGTTCTTATTTTTTTCTTGGTAGCCTTAATAAGAATAAACAAAATACAGGAAGACATAAAAAGCTATTAGAAAACCTGGAAGTGTAATGATGTCTGGCAATAGAGGTTTTTGCTTTACAATTCGGAACTCAATTCTTATTAATCTTAGCTTTAACATTTTCCCCAGAAAATGACCGGAAGACAAAGCTACAGAGCACAGAATTCAAAATAAGCCAATACTCTTTTACTCTTTTACTTGTTTCAGTCATTTGACTGCGGCCATGCTGGAGCACCGCCTTTAATCGAGCAACTCGACCCCGGGACTTATTCTTTTTGTAAGCCCAGTACTTATTCTATCGGTCTCTTTTGCCGAACCGCTAAGTGACGGGGACGTAAACACACCAGCATCGGTTGTCAAGCAATGCTAGGGAGACAAACACAGACACACAAACACATACACACACATACATATATATATATACATATACACGACGGGCTTCTTTCAGTTTCCGTCTACCAAATCCACTCACAAGGCATTGGTCGGCCCGGGACTATAGCAGAAGACATTTGCCCAAGATGCCACGCAGTGGGACTGAACCCGGAACCATGTGGCTGGTTAGCAAGCTACTTACCACACAGCCACTCCTGTGCCTAATCAGATTTATTTTTGTTTATTTTGTACCATATCAGGGGAAAAATAGAATCATCGGTCATATGTTTCCAAAGGTCAGTCACTGGTTCATTTGCATTTTTGATATTGAATGAAATAAGAAGTTGTTTAATTTGAGTGACACAAATATCACACTTAGCATTTATATTAACAGCCACTGGCTTTCAGCATACATGTGTAAATATATATACATGCATATGACATATGCACATACTAGAATGCATACATATGTACATATATATACATGCTCATATAGGCACAGGCTTGGCTGCATGGTAAGAAGCTTGCTTCCCAACCATATGGTTCTGGGTTCAATCCCACTGTGTAGCACCTTGGGCAAGTATTTTCTATTATAGCCTCAGACCAACCAAAGACCTGTGAGTGGTTTTGGTAGACAGAAACTGAAACAAGCCTGTTGAATATATGTGTGTATGTGTTCGTGTGTGTGTGTGTGTGTTTGTGCGTGTGTGCATGTGTGTGTGTGTAGTGTGTACGTCTTTGTACCTATGTATATGTCTTTGTACCTGTGTGTGTGTGTGTTTTTGTCCCCATGTCTTAATGACCAGTGTTGGTGTGTTTATGTCCCCATGTCTTAATGGTTTGGCAAAAACGACTGATAGAATAAATACCAGGTTTAATAAAAATAAGTCCTGGGGTTTATTCACTCGACTAAAAATTCTTCAAAGCAGTGTCCCAGCTTAGCTGCAGGCTAATAACACGAAGCATGTAAAAAACATATATACATAGATATATGCCCATACACATATATATATACACAAACATACATTACAAACACCTACATACACACATGCATTGCATATACCTGCACAGACACACACAGCACAAAAACTTCTCCCAAATTCATGTCCATTCATCTTGTCTTAATGACAGATGTACACAGTTTGCACATGGGAAAAAAAAGTTTGATCTCTTACTAACCTTTTTCGAGAACTTATCAAAAAACAATATTATTCCATGATATATCAACATCTTCAACTATGTTTGGTGCCAGTGCACCCTCCAGCATAATTGCCCTCTTGTAGTGAACATTGCATGAGAGGAGAAGAACGTCTCAAGATGAAACACATGCAGGGAGTGGACAACAGTCAAAGCGGAAAGAGATAATTACCAGAGGACGGTGGCATAATTGAAAATGTACATGAACCTGTCATTACTTTCTGTACGTTCTACAGTATTTAGTTTTATCCCTCTCTATTCTGATTTTACATACTGATATGGTTAAGAGCATTTGTAGCCTGCTCGAAGCATTGTAATAAACAAGTAAAAAGAAAAAAAAATAGTGAAGATGAAGAACTTCTTACAATGCAAAAAGGTAAAAGCTTTATAACCTTTATATATCTCAGGCACAAAATCCCTTCATCATAAGTAATGTTAGTCTATATAGTACAGGCCATACAATGATTACCATAGACAGTATTGTTTTGAGTCGCATTTCTTTGCCTGAAAAATATAAACATTTTAACTTTTTCCTTTTTGCATTGTAAGGGAGATGCAAAAAGGATTTTGTTGAGAAATAACAAAATCCTTTTTGCATTTTGTTATTTTACGAATATGAAGAGTAAAATAACTATATTAGTTATATTTTGGTTAGGAAGAATAACCAAAATATGATTTTTTCACTATAGCCATATTTTGGTTATTTTTACTAATCAAAATATAAAATGTAAAAAGAATTTTATTTTTATTATAACCAGGCACAGGAATGGCTGTGTGGTTAGGGTTAGTAGCTTGCTTACCAACCACATGGTTCTGGGTTCAGTTCCACTGCGTGGCACCTTGGGCAAGTGTCTTCTACTATAGCCTCAGGATTTGGTAGACGGAAACTGAAAGAAGCCCGTCGTATATATATGTGTGCGTGTTTGTGTGTCTGTGTTTGCCCCCCCCCTCCTCCCAACATTGCTTGACAACCGATGCTTGTGTGTTTATGTCCCCGCAACTTAGCGGTTCAGTGAAAGAGACTGATAAAATAAATTTTAAGCTTACAAAGAATAAGTCCTGGGGTCGATTTGCTCGACTAAAGGTGGTGCTCCAGCATGGCTGCAGTCAAATGTCTGAAACAAGTAAAAGAGTAAAAGAGTATATACAGTTATTTTCACTCTAACTATATGTTAGCAAATTTTACTAATCAAAATATGGTTAGTAAAATAACTAATATGGTTTTTTTTTTACTCCTCATGTTAGTAAATTTTCAAAATGCAAAAAGAATTTTGTTATTTTTATTATAACCATATTTTGGTTATTTTTTACTATTTTGTTACATTAATAATATGGTTGATTTTAACTGTTATACAGCAGAGGTTGATGAAATTAATACAAGTCATATGATGATGTTGATTCTATTAATTTTCACCTTCTCTTCCATTTGTCAAAGTAAACTTTGCCTTTCATCCTTTCATGTTGATAAAATAAAAATAAGTAAAATAAATTGACCTCTCTACAAACAGCTGATGCTGAGCTTTAATTATAAAACAATTATTAAGAGCATTGAATCCTTGCTGATACTGAGTTTTTGGATTATACCATATTCTTTTCTACTCTAGGGACAAGGCCCAAAATTTTGGGGGAAGGGGGGGAGGCAGTCGATTAGATCGACCCCAGTATGCAACTGGTACTTAATTTATCAAACCCAAAAGAACGAAAGTATAACAGTTAAAATCAACCATATTATTAATAATGGGTTGTTTGGAAAGTTCGTGCCGATTTTTAAATGAAAGAAAAGATCAATAAATACTTGCCATTACATTTTTAATCAACCAAATATGAACCATTTTGTTGCACAATGCGTCCCCATCTTTCCTTTAACTTGAAAATACTCTTTTCTCAGAATTGATAAGGTTTCATAACAAATAATTCAAGGTATCTTTTTACGTCATCCAAGGAATTAAAATTTTACAATTAAGACAATTCTGCAGAGACCTGAATAAGTGGAAATCCAAAGGAGCAATATCTGGTGAATATGGAGGGTGGGGTAACACATCCCAGCCGAGCTGAAGTAATTTTTGTCTGGTTCCCAAAACAACAAGTGCCAAAAATGAACTTTCTTATCTTCCATTTTAAAGGGTTACAGAATTAACATAGGTTATAGGAACATAAACCTTCTTCCACGAAAAGATAGCTTAAACTATGCTCTAAATGGAGGTGTAGTCAAATCCTATTTTATGGACTCAATCATGTTCTAAAATAAAATGTTCTGAAAGGTAAGCTACTATAAATTGGCATAAACTTTCCGGACAACCCAATACAACAAAATAGTAAAAATAACCAAAATATGGTTATAATAAAAATAACAAAATTGTTTTTGCCTTTTGTAAATTTACTAACATGAGGAGTAAAATAACCATATTAGTTATTTTAGTAACCATATTTTGATTAGTAAAAATAACCAAAAAAACCGACAGAATGTGAACTCAGAACATAAAGACAGATGAAAATAGCGCTAAGCATTTTACCCAGCATGCTAACATTTCTGCCAGCTTGCCGCCAATAACATCTATTAATATCACCTCAAGACTTTCTTTTAGTCTTCTATTTTGCTGAGAATATTTTATCAGCACCAAATCCTTGCTGGAAAGCAGGTCATAAGATTAGACCATATTCCTGTCAGCAAGATCCATTAATTATGCTCCAAGAGACAAGAATAAATTATTAGTACTGAATTCTTGCTGATACTAGGTCATTGGACTATACCACAAACTTATCAATAACACCTGTCATTTTTCCCCCTCTGGAACTTAATTTAGTCATCTAGATTTTTGAAAATAATTATTGGTACCGAATTCTGAATTCTATCAGGAATTTTCTCTCATGACCTTGTTTTATTTGTCTGTTTTTCTTTCTGAACTTCTCCTGGCTGTTTTGTGCCTTAAGATAGTCTTTGATAGGGATAAAGTCATTACTGAGAGCTATTGGGGTTCAGGTATGCATATGTATGTATGTATGTATGTATGAATGCATGCATGTATGTATGTATGTATGTATGTATGAATGCATGCATGTATGTATGTATGTGTGTATGTATGTATGTATGTATGTATGTATGTACGTACGTATGTATATGCATACACACATATACGTACATGTATGTATGTATGTCTGTATGTATGCATGCATATGGAGGCGCAATGGCCCAGTGGTTAGGGCAGTGGACTCACGGTCATAGGATTGCGGTTTCGATTCCCAGACCGGGCGTTGTGAGTGTTTATTGAGCGAAAACACCTAAAGCTCCATGAGGCTCCGGCAGGGGATGGTGGTGATCCCTGCTGTACTCTTTCACAACTTTCTCTCACTCTTACTTCCTGTTTCTGTTGCACCTGTATTTCAAAGGGCCGGCCTTGTCACTCTCTGTGTCACGCTGAATATCTCCGAGAACTACGTTAAGGGTGCATGTGTCTGCGGAGTGCTCAGCCACTTACATGTTAATTTCACAAGCAGGCTGTTCCGTTGATTCGGATCAACCGGAACCCTCGTCGTCGTAACCGACAGAGTGCTTCCATGTATGCATGTATGTATGTTTGTGTATATGTATGTGTGAATGCATACGCACATGTGTGTGTGTGTGTGTGAGTGTGTGTCCTGACTCCAGTCATGGAATTTTACTGTCCTTTGATATAACAAAATAGTCCGTCACTGCAGTGATAGCAATGGGGTTCTGTGTTCACGAAACTGGATATCTAATGTAAAAGTTCTTTGTAATTTCGAAATGATTTGGACAACAGTTACCATTTCTGTTGTTGTCAATGCTTCAGCCTAAGTCAGTCTTGATTAAGCAAATATGTGATCAATGGCATTCCAGCTATCCCCATCTCATCTTTATTGGGATTTTAATTCAGTCAAGAACACCCAACGTGTCCATCCTATTTTCTTTTTTATTCATTTTTCTTTAGACAGAAGAATGAGATTTCAGAGAGATTTTGTTGCTATTTCTAGCAAGCGGTGTGATTTCACAAAAGCTCACTCTTTGGCTAAAAGAAGGACCATCTTAACAATATAATGGGACCTTGAGCAAATCAATGCACTCGGTCTTACTGTATTTATGTATTGACAGCAAATCACCGTATACTTAGATTACTGTGACCCAACTTTTCGCCCATTGTCATTTCGTCCACATATTTTGGTCTGATGTCTTTTTGTCCAATGATTTTTTTGTCCTACGATTTTTTGTCTAATTTTAAATAAACTCATTAGAAAACAACGTGAACATAAAAATCAAATAATCAGTGAGAATTTTATTGGCACAAACTTTCCAGACAACCCATTACAACAAAATAGTAAAAATAACCAAAATATGGTTATAATAAAAATAACAAGATTCTTTTTGCCTTTGTAAATTTTGTTGTTGGACAGAAAAATGTTGGACAAAAAGATATGGACGAAAAGACATTTGACAAAGTGACGTCGGACGAAAAGACATAGCACCCTTAGATTACAGTTGGGTCCCTAGAACCTCATAGGTCTAGGGGTCCAATACCTTAACCCTTTAGCATTTAAACTGGTCATGTCCGCCCAAATTATTCTACATGTTTAATGTTCAAACTGGCCAGACCTAGCATCTCACACCTACCCTAGAATGCCATTTTGAACATAAACAGTTGCATAATCAAAATCTCAAGGCTGCAGGATAATGCAGGATAAATTCAAAACAATGTATCTACATATCAAATTTGAGCGCAATCGGATGGAGGATGCCCGAGATCCTAGAAGACACACACACACAGACAGAACGGATTTTATATAATATATATACTCTTTACTCTTTCTCTTTTACTTGTTTCAGTCATTTGACTGCGGCCATGCTGGAGCACTGCCTTTAGTCGAGCAAATCGACCCCGGGACTTATTCTTTGTAAGCCCAGTACTTATTCTATCGGTCTCTTTTGCCGAACCACTAAGTGACGGGGACGTAAACACACCAGCATTGGTTGTCAAGCAACACAGACACACAAACACACACACATACATATGTATATATACATATATACAACAGGCTTCTTCCAGTTTCCGTTTACCAAATCCACTCACAAGGCATTGGTCGGCCCGGGGCTATAGCAGAAGACACTTGCCCAAGATGCCACGCAGTGGGACTGAACCCGGAACCATGTGGTTGGTTAGCAAGCTACTTACCACACAGCCACTCCTGCGCCTATATATATATATATATATATATACATATATATGTCTGTGTGTGTGTGCGTGCTTATATAGTATACATACACGAAGGCACATGAATTCGTGGAGTACATATTCAGCTCACAATCACAAGGTCATGAGTTCAATTCCTGGTGGCACATTGTGTCTTTGCGCAAAGCAGTCTGTTTCACCTTTCTCCAATCCATGGAGGTGGTAAGACTGAGCTGTACTTCTATTTCAAAAGGCCAGCCTTGTCACATTCTGTGAAACACTAAATCTTCTGGTGAACTACTTTAAGCGTCCATGTGTTTCTGGAGTGCTCAGCCATTTGCATGTTAATTTCATGAGCAGGTTGTTCTGTTGAACGGCTCGACTGGAACACACGTCATCATAACCAATGGAGTGCCAATTAAGGTATGTGTATATGTGTGTGCATTTGTGTGTGTGTGTGTGTGTGTGAGTGTGTGTATGTGTGTGAGTGTGTGTGAGTGTGTATGTGTGTGTGTTTGTGTGGGTGTGTGTGTGTGTGAGTATGTGTGTGTGTATGTGTGTGTGTGTGTGTGGGCGTGTGTGAAGACAGAGAAAGAGGAGAGAGAGGAAAAGAAGGGAGGAAGTGAGGGGGGAAAAATGAGAACAGATGAAAAGATAGGAAAATGATGGAGACAGTCTGAAAGTAGAGAGAGAGACAGAGACAGAGAGACAGAGAGACAGAGAGAGAGGGAGGGAGAGAGAGAGACAGAGAGACAGAGAGAAAGAGAGATGGGTAAGGAGAACAATGAGAAAAGCAAAGCAGTAGAAAGAAGGTAGAAAAGTTTTTAAAAAATAGGGGGAGAGAAGAGGAAATTATAAACAAAATGGAGAAAAAAGGGAACAAAAGAAACAGAGGGAGAGGAATGGAAAGAGAAAGGAATTAGAATATGGTAAGATCCTATCTTTCTTCGGGTTGATTCTTATTGTCAAGAATAGTGAATGAGAATTAATTTTTGTTATCTTTTGCATTCACTGATAGAGTTTTACTGTGATTATGCTCGAAATAATTGTATTTGTATCTTTATTTGCATGTGTTAAGAACCCTAAGACATTAGGAGAAGTAAATATGTTATAAAAACAATCAAAGATGAGAAGAAAAGCATATTATTGCCAAACTCCATTAGATCTTTATCTGAAAAGAAACAAGCATTTTTCATCTGTTTTTGTTTCCTTTCGTTTTATTTTCCTCTTCTTTTTCTTCCATTGCTTTTCCCCTGATTAATTTGTTCAATGTAAAAGGGACTCATTATTCAAAGAATATGACTGAATCTGTTGTCAATGCTGGATATTTATTATAATGGATCGTATCACAGTGTATTCAAGTTAGTTTGTAAACAGAATACAAAGACACACAGTGCAGTTGGGTTGGTACATTATTTTTTTTCATTCATTCAAGTTCATTACACATTCATGTGCTTCTAGGCACTCAGTTTACTCTTTATATTATAAGCATTTAGCCCTGCTGAAGTATGTTTAGCTTATGCGAGAACCCTCTAAACTGCTCAGGGTTAAGTTTAGAACATAGAGTTAGTAGCTAAAGAACAGGATGTTTCATGGAGTTGTTTGCTGTGACACTCCATTACAAGTGGAACCACTACACAGAAATGTTATTTCTGGTTCCTTGTTTTTTTAATTATCCTTTGGTTGTGTCAATTAGATGATACCAAACATCATCAACATTATTGATTTAACATCCACATTTCTATACTCACATGTATCTGTCTATGTGTGTGTGTTTGTGTGTGTGTGGGGGGGTGAAGGCAGAGAAAGAGGGGAGAGAGGAAAAGAAGGGAGGAAGTGATTTTTCTTTGGCTGGATGCCTTTCCTGTTGCCAACCCTTACCTGTTTTCAAGTAGGGAGATATTTACCCATGATGGACATGTATTCACAAAAGATTGGAAATGAAGGACACTGTCTGTATGATGGTGACACTTAATTATAGTTATGAGAGAGCATCAAGGCAAGGAGACACATACACAAGCACACACACAAACACACAGACATATATTTATGTATCTATATATAAATATATATGCGCACACAACACACACACACACATGTAATTATATATATATATAAATATATATATATATGTATATATATATATATATATATATATATATATATTATATATATATATAATATATATATATATATATATACATATATACATATATACATATATATATATATATATATATATATATATATATATATATATACACACACACATATATGATGGACTTCTTTCAGTTTTCATCAGTTTGATCTGCTTACAAGGCTTTGGATCCTATAAAGGAGCTGTTGTGGTAGCAGACCACGAAACATGGTTGTAATTCCTCCTATATGTAGAATCTACTAAGCTGAAGTGAAGACAGCATGTTCTCAATCTCCTTACCTTCTTGGAAATTTTAGGTATAATTATACTAATGTGTCCATCTGTTTTAATTTAACCCTTTCGTTACCAACCCAGCTGAAACCAGCTCTGGCTCTGAGCACAAATGTCTAGTTTTCAAAAGTTTTGAATTAAAATCTTAGTCACAATTTATGTTCCTAACACTAGCTGAATGATAACTAAGTTATTTTACGAAATTCTTTGTTATATTTAAAGTAATTGAAAGAAACACAAAGCATCTCAAAATAAATACAGTAACGAAAGGGTTAATTAAATTCTATGTCTTTATGCAGCTGAGGATTGCTCTGCATTTAAATTGATGCAATGATTGCATTGTTCAATTAAATGAAATTACTTGAAACGATCGTACTGCATTACCTCTGGATATCCTTTTTGCTTATTTTGATTTTAAAGATAAAATTAAATAGAGAGATACAATTGACAATCCAACAATTTATTTATATTATAATAAAACATAAT
Organism: Octopus sinensis; assembly: GCF_006345805.1. NCBI lineage: Eukaryota > Metazoa > Mollusca > Cephalopoda > Octopoda > Octopodidae > Octopus > Octopus sinensis. The sequence continues at coordinate 9,262,006 of NC_043010.1, read as the reverse complement.
ATACTATAAATATAATATAACATAAGATAGCATAAAACAATTATTAAAACATCAAAAGGCCGACAATTCACTGAATTCACTGAATACCAGTGAATTAGATGTTTCACACACCCCTTCAATGGAATTATTTTCCTTAGTTTTGTGAAAATAATGTTATTCATAAAACAATAGGTTTATATGTAAACCATGGTCTATAATCACTCAAAAGAAAGTAAGAAACTGGAGATTTAACATTTAATAAAAATTTATTATCTTCAAAAATCAAACATGGTCCCTTACAGCTGTTTCAATTAGGCTTAATAGATTAAATAGCAATTACTAAAATCATTATATTAGACAAAATCTCTTCAGAGGAGTATGAAAAGGATATACCATTAGGTTTTTAAGTGTTGTATTTTAGAATCATTACAGCAGACTGGGTATTACATATATATTGCATACCATTATTGGTATGTTAACTTTAATGTATTTCATGTAACATCATCTTCATTTAATGTCTGTTGTCTATGCTGGCATGGCTTGGTCGGTTTGACCAGTGCTTGTAAACTCAGGGGCTGCATCAGACTCCAGTCTGATCTGGCATAGTTTCTACACTTGAATTCCCTTCCTAATGCCAACCACTTCAGGAGGTTAATGGATGCTTTTACATGTCACCAGCACAGATGCCAGTTGCATGATACCAGTATCTACCATGACTACAATTTCCCTTGGCTTGATGGGTCTTCTTCTCAGGCACAGCACATTGCTAAAGGTCTCAGTCATTTGACATTGCCTCCATATCAAAAATTTAATTTAAAATATTTATGCACTGAGAAAAAGACAGTATTGTCTCAGCATTATCTCCCATATATAAAAATATGGTTCTTTCATGGGAGATAACTTCTAAGGTATTCCACTCTTATAAAACCTTTTCATTAAAGATTAGGCTTCAATGTACTTTGTGGTATAGTGATGAATGAATCAATACGATGTACAATATTGTACATGAGCAGACATGAAAAATTAGCATATTGTTATATCTTTTTTTTAAATCAATCAATGAAATTGATTGCCAAGACATAACAATCACAAGAAAAGCAATAGTTGAGTTAGAGTCAATCTATTTAATAAAGCAAGCACCAAATATTGTATTATAAATACCTCTTAGGTGGAGGAGAAAATCAACATGAAGTCATGCCTGTGGCAAGTTTAACTCATTTCAAGATAACATACTAATGACACTAGTAATACAAATAACTTTATTATTGCAACTATCATTAGTACAGATAGAAACAACTTTAATTCAATATTTGCATTTATTTTATTTCATAATATTGAATTATTTGTGTTGAAACGAATGTTGATTTAGCAAATTGCATTGAATTTTCACCCGATGTGAAAAATATTGTTTGTTTGGTGATCATAATACAGATTTTCCCCCAACTAAAACAAGTTTGTAATATATTATATTTATTTTAAATACGCGTATTGCCACCTCACTATTCAGGATATGCTTTCAAAAGCATATTCAGTAGGGTGAGTTTTTACACACACCACACACACACACACACACACACACACACACACACACAAATACACACACATACACACACACAAATACACACACACACGTGTACATATATATATATATATACACATATGTATATATACATATATATATACATACATATGTATATATATATATATATAATATATATATATATACACATATGTATATATATATATATATATACATACATACATACATACATATATATATATAATATATATATATATATATATATATATATATATATATATATATATATATATATATATATATATATATATATTAGGCGGCGAGCTGGCAGAAACGTTAGCGCGCTGGGCGAAATGCGTAGCCGTATTTCGTCTGCCGTTACGTTCTGGGTTCAAATTCCGCTGAGGTCAACTTTGCCTTTCATCCTTTCGGGATCGATAAATTAAGTACCAGTTACGCATTGGAGTCGATGTAATCGATTCAATCTGTTTGCCTGTCTTTGTTTGTCCCCTCTGTGTTTAGCCCCTTGTGGATAGTAAAGAAATATATATATAATGATGGCCTTCCACTTGTGACTGAGGAAGACCATTGCTGACATTTAGGAACATTGTGTGCTCTAGGACTAAATTATATTTTGCATTTGTAGCTCCATTAGTGGCTAATGAGCCCTGCTCTTGACAGGCATACACGACTGAAAACATTGCAAACCAAGCTTTCCCCATTCTCTACACCAGCAGTGCGCTTTCGGGCAGCACACTTAAATTCTACAAGCACAATACATGCTCTCTCAAAGGTGTCGATCCCCTCCTTAACCTGCTTCCTCCTCTGCTTGATATATATATATATATAATATATATATATATATATATCAATTATTATTATTATATTATATTTTGTGAAAATTGATTTAGTATTTCTAAATTGAATTTTTCCCTGTAAGTTTGGAATAATATTCTCTCATATTATATATATATATATATATATGACAATAAATAAAAGGAAAGAAGGAAATAATTACAAACTGCTTATGTTTCAAAGGAATCAACAAACAGAAGTTATGTCACTTCAAGATGTTCAGAGTTCCTTGTCTTAGGGTAGTTTCCTACCATTTTTGTAAAGGAAGATCATTGTCAAAAAGTATTTATTACATTAAACCATAAAAATATTTCTATAGGTCAAGTCAAATGGTGAGTGGATGTATGGCTTCATCAAGCAACCAATGAAATACCTTCAATATAAGCAACTGTAGAGGCTAACCACCTTTCTGTGTCACGATAATCTTGAATCTCACTACTTTGTTACATATACATACATAGGTGCAGGAGTGGCTGTGTGGTAAGTAGCTTGTTTACCAACCACATGGTTCCGGGTTCAGTCCCACTGCGTGGCACCTTGGGCAAGTGTCTTCTACTATAGCCTCAGGCTGACCAAAGCCTTGTGAGTGGATTTGGTAGACGGAAACTGAAAGAAGCCTGTCGTATATATGTATATACATATATATATGTATGTGTGTGTATATGTTTGTGTGTCTGTGTTTGTCCCCCTAGCATTGCTTGACAACCGATGCTGGTGTGCTTATGTCCCCGTTACTTAGTGGTTCGGCAAAAGAGACCGATAGAATAAGTACTAGGCTTACAAAAGAATAAGTCCCGGGGTCGAGTTGCTTGATTAAAAGCGGTGCTCTAGCATGGCCGCAGTCAAATGACTGAAACAAGTAAAAGAGTAAAAGAGTAAAAGAATATATAATTGTGAGTGGATTTACTTGACAGAAACTGAAAGAAGCCCATTGTATATATGTAAATATATGTATATATCTATGTGTGTATGTTTGTGTCTGTGTTTGTCCCCACCATCACTGCTTGGCAACCAGCGTTGATGTGTTTACATCCCTGTAACTTAGCAGTTCAGCAAAATGAAACCAATAGAATAAGTACTAGGTTTACAAAATATAAGTCCTGGGGTCAAATTGTCTGACTAAAGGCCTTCAAGGTGGTGCACCTGCATGGCTGCAGTCAAATGGCTGAAGCAAGTAAACAAAAAAAATAAAACGTGTGTGTGTTGCATTTTCTTAACCAGTCCTACATTTCACTGTCTGCTTGCATGCTTACCTGTTCCACAAGCTATTGAATGCTTATTTCTTTATTTCTCCTTTATTTTGTGTTAAATTTCCATTTATCTATTTACCTTATCTACTACCCATTAAAAAACTTCCTATGCTTCTCTCCCACATCTCACTCAATACATCTGTTGTTTTCTTCTTCTAGCATGACAAGTAAAAAAAAAAAAACTTATTCATATGGACTTAGTGTTTTATGTATAGGAATTATAAATTATTATTTATCTGTGTCTCCTAATAATTTAGTGTACACGTGAGATAATTAATAAACATATCTTTTACATCGAATATATTTGCCTGTATTTTGAAAGCATACCTAAAATGGTGAAGTTGCAATATCAGTATTTAAAATGAAAATAATACACAAATTTGTTTTAGTTGAGACAAATCTGAATAATGATCACCAAACATATAATATTTCTCACATCAGGTGAAAATTCAATGTAATTTGCTAAATCAACATTCATTTCGACACAAATTATTCAATATCATAATATAAAATATATGCAAATATAGAAATAAAAATGTTTCTATCTTTGCTAATGATAGCTGTTATAATAAAGTTATTTGTATTGATAGTGTTTTTATTATATTATCTCAAAATGTGTTAAAATTCGCTCAGAAATGAATGTATGTCACCCTCCTCCTCCTTCCATCGCCTTAGTATTTGTAATAAGATATTTGATGCTTGCTATTCTAAGTAGATCGACTCAAACTTAACTATTGCTTTTCATGAGATCGTTATGTCTCAACAATCAATCTCATTGATTGATTTTTAAAAAATAAAACAATATGTTAATTTTTCCTATTCACTTATGCAAAATATCTGTTCACTAATTCTCTCATCAACAAGTCTAGTGAAGTCTATACTTCATTGAAGAGGCCTTATAAGAGCAAAGTATGTCAAGAGTTGTCTCCCATACTTTACAAAATGATTAAGATAACTATAGTTATTGAGGTAATTAAATCTTTTCATTACAGCATAGCTGTTTCTAATTAAATTTTTGATACTCACAGCATTGCATAGATTAAAACTAAAACTTATCAACAAAAAAAGAAGAATCACTGATTGAAGAATTCTAAGTTGTTTAAGAATACTTGAAAGGATATTTTTTTAATTATTTCTGACAAATGATTAACTGGCATGCAATTGAAGTATTTTACTTATCTATAATTTTTTCTAATCCTTTACAGTTGTCTGTTTTCTTTCTAATTTATTTTCTTTTAGCATTTCATTTAATTTCATTTAATTTCATTTTTGTTGTTAGTGCTGGTTTTATTTTAGCTGCAGTTGAACCCAGATCAAAATGAACTTTGATCAAAAATATCCTAATCATGAGTATTACTTTTATACTTAGCATATCACAGACTGTATTATTTGATATGTCCGGTTTTTTTTTTCATAGCTAGTAAAATGTGATTTGTGAGATTTTTATGCTATTTTTAGCAATCACATAACTATATATAAACATGATTACTGGATCAGTTTATTTATTAATTTTCAGTTTGTAGATCATATAAAAAATACGAGAATATTATGTTAATAGTTTTTCAGTATTTAGTTGTGTCTGGGGAGAGTCATTTTCTTTTTGTGCCTTATTATTCAACATACTCACCGGTAAAATTTCCCCTTTTTTCTTATTTTTATTGTCCTAAAACTTTTGTTGCATCTTGCAACCTTTGAACTCATATAAAGAATCTTGCAAACCAAATCCAAAAACAAAATGTTTCAGTATTTAGTTTCACTGTTTATATTTTGAGTTCATATCTTATCAACATTGACTTTGACATTCTTTAGAGTCAATAAAATGAGCAGTCATTCACTGCAGTTTATTCACTTACCATTAACCATTCCCTCTATATTTATAGCAGTTTGTCAGTACCAGAACTCAAGTACACATGACAAATTATTAAGCAGCATTTCTTCTGGTTCTCTATGTTCAGAGTTCAAATTCCACTGAGCTCAACATGGCCTTTCATCCTTTGGGGTTGATAAAATAAGTACCAGTTTTGCACTAGGCTCAATAAAACTGACAAATTTCCTTAAAATTGCTGGCATTGTGCCAAAATCTGAAGCCTCCTGTTTTTGTTTTTTTTTACATGTTTTGCACAGTTCTTTATTCTGTTGGAAATATTTTTCTGGCTCTTTATGTTCTGAGTTCAAATTCTGCCAAGGTTGACTTTGCCTTTCATTCTTTTGGGAAGTCAATAAAATAAGCACCTAGAGAACACTGAGGTCAATGTGATGAACAAACCCCTTCCTCTAAAATTGATGGTATTCTAGCAAAATTCGAAAATACTTATTTTACATGTTTAGCACAAGTTTTTATTCTGTCGAAGATAAATTATTTTTACTTATTAAACATGATCACATTCATATAATTCTCACAATACCGTTTCAATGATATGTATTTTAGTACAATATTGTATATGTTTATTTGTGCATGTATATATATATATATATATATATATGTCGCCATGATAGATCGTTAGCCACTACACACATTTTTTTCTCTCCTTGATTTTTCTGTGTCCCTTTCTGTAGAAGAGCGCAGGCTCAAAACGTAAAAGACTTTTTCTATTCCTGAGCATTATACTAATACATCTGTTTGCTTTGTATACCACCTGTCTTCGTCTTTTGTTTTTTTCGTAACTCTCCCTATATATATATATATATGTATATATATATATATGTGTGTGTGTATGTATGTATGTATGTATTTCTACTGGCACAGCTCACTACAACCCCATAAAACTGCTATTGCTAGTTGGTATCATTAGACTGTAGCTGGCATAAGAGAATGGAAGCTTTTATATGCAAGCTTAAAAGCGTTTCCCATAAATGAAACTTAAAATGTTTTTCTGTATCTATCTATCTATCTATCTATCTATCTATCTATCTATCTATCTATCTATCTATCTATCTATCTATATGTGTTTGTGTGTGTGTGTGTGTGTGCATCTACCTATGCAAGCATGGAACATGGATATTAAATTATGATGATGATAAGGAGGAGGAGAAGGAGAGGAGGTGTGGGGGAAGGGGGGAGGCGGGAGGCAGAGGTGGTGGTGGTGGTGGTGGTGGTGGTGGTGGTGGTGGAGGAGGAGGAGGAGGAGGAGGATGAGGATGAGGAGGAGTTCAACTTCATCATCACACCCTGCACCTCCGCAATAAATTTTTGTTCAAAAAATATTTACAAGCCATGTCACCTTGACTGCTACACCATTCCGAGCCGCAAGTGCACCACTGAATTTCATTCTAAATATCTTGATTTCATTCCCATCCTTGTTTGCCTCACTTCTCTCTCCACCATATTCACAAAGCCAGCCATATCCACTGTATTGTTTGTTGACTCCTTTTTTTTTCTCTCTGGCCCCTCTTGGTGGCTCTTCCCTACAGACATTAAATATGTTCTTGCTGTCATCCCACACAATGATGATCCCTTTGCTTTTGTGCACTATGCTAGACCCCACTACAACCAACCTTTTCCACCTTGTTGAACTCATCCTCACTCTCAGTTACTTCTCTTTTCCAGTGAAACAAACCACCAAATCTCTTGGATGGTTATAGAAAATAGAACAGGTCCCCAACTGTTTGAGCCTATTTCTTGACTATGTCAACCCTTTAGCATTCAGATTACTCTGTCAAATGTATTGCTTATTCATTCACATTGTTTTGAATTAATCATGCAGTACCTCTTTGAGATTCCGTTGATTTGCTTGTTTATTTTTAGAGTGACATTGTAGGGTAAGTGTGAGTGACCAGATCCTGCCAATTTGAACATTAAACAGGTAGAATATTCCAGCCAGATATGTATGATTTAAATGGTAAAGGATTAAAATGCATATTCCAGTTCACTAGACCCACCCCCATACAGATGATTTCACCAATAACACCTCTCTCATCCTTGAACAACTAAACTCATTCATCTCCATTTACAACTCTTTTACCCTTCTCTTGAATTTACTTCTTCCGTCTCTAACACACACTCATCAACAACCTTGTCATCTGTATTTTCATCAATCATCCTCAACCCATCCTCAACCCATCTTCATCACATCTGTCTGCAGCAAACCAATAGAATCCTACTCTTCCCTCAACCCTTTCTTATCTTGTACCAAATGCATCATCTCCTGCTCCCACTTCGTTCACTTCTGCAACCATATTGATGACTTTCATACCCAGTCTTTACATAAGTTGTGTAGTTTTACATGATTTGGATACTTCCTTAGTTTACGGTGTCTTTGCCTGCACTCCTGAAGTCAATCACCCTACAAACCTCTCACACTGTGCCTGGCTCATGAACAATCAGCTCCTCTTTCCACAAGGCGGTGAGCTGGCAGAAACGTTAGCGCGCCAGGCAAAATGCTTTGCGGTATTTCGTCTGCCGTTACATTGTGAGTTCAAATTCCGCCGAGGTCAACTTTGCCTTTCATCCTTTCGGGGTCGATAAATTAAGATATAGACGCACTGGGGTCGATGTAATCGACTTAATACCTATGTCTGTCCTTGTTTGTCCCCTCTGTGTTTAGCCCCTTGTAGGTAATAAAGAAATAGCTCCTCTTTCCACTCCCCATCTTTCAACACTAATTCTATAAGGTACCATCTTAAGACACTTCTGATCCTTCCAATCTGACCTCACTATTTCCCTCCTGTTCCTTAATTTTCTCTCTTCTCTTTTAAATGTTCCTATATCCATTTCTACACTTGCCCTTTCTTTATAAAAATATCCTTATCAAACCTAACAACAACTCCTTCCAAATCTAGAAGCATTTCATCTCTACTGCCAAAATTTACAGTTGCTGCATAAAACACCCTATTATGCAAATCTTGGAGGTGATGATAAGTGGTTGAGACCTTTGGCGATTTGTTGTCCTTGAGAAGACACATCAAGCCAGGTGAAATCGTAACCATGGCCAGTGCCAGCGACACATAAAAGACACTCATGTTGATGACATGTAAAATGCCTCCACTACACTCTTGGAGTGATCAGCATTAGGAAGGGCATCTAGCCATAGAAATCAAGCCAAATCAGACTGGACCCTGCTACAGCTCTCTGGCTTAACAGTCCTAGTCAAGCCATCTAACCCATGCCCACATGGAAAATGGACGCTAGATGATGATGATGATGTTAATTGAACACATTGGTCTCCTATGAGTCATCATTTCTGCTCAGTTGACCATACCTATTTCTTTATTACCCACAAGGGGCTAAACACAGAGGGGACAGACAAGGACAGGCATAGGTATTAAGTTGATTACATCGACCCCAGTGCGTAACTAGTACTTAATTTATCGACCCCGAAAGGATGAAAGGTAAAGTCGACCTCGGTGGAATTTGAACTCACAACATAATGCAGACGAAATACTGCTAAGCATTTCGCCCGGTGTGCTAATGTTACCACTACCCAGTTGTTTTTGGACTTACCTCATATAACGGGTTCTTGACTTCCCCCTCCAACAAGAACAACAACTTTTGTTCGATATAGAAACTTCCCAAACAAATGGATTGGGCTAATTGTCATCTTTATTTTCTGCAACTGCTTAATTATACACACATCAAACACAAAGTCAAACTAAGCAATCGCAATTCAACAAACACACACACTTACATGCACTTACTCTTTTCTTACATGTATACTTATTTCTTTGCTACCCACAAGGGGCTAAACACAGAGGGGACAAACAAGGACAGACAAACGGATTAAGTCGATTACATCGACCCCAGTGCATAACTGGTACTTATTTAATCGACCCCAAAAGGATGAAAGGCAAAGTCGATCTAGGCGGAATTTGAACTCAGAACGTAACGGCAGACGAAATACCGCTGAGTATTTCGCCCCACCTGCAAACGATTCTGCCAGCTCACCGCCTTATTGTATACTAAGCATACAACATGTACAGTCACATGCACATGTTCACACACACACACACATTTATTGACTCAAACCTTTTTAATTACAAGGTTCCACAAATACTCATGCATTAGAACTTTATTGAGTCACTACAATTCAAAAACCATACACATGACACTTAAAATCTTAAAAAGCCACCACAATTCAAAACACAGCTACATAAACAAGGTTGTTGACGAGTGTGTGTTAGAGATGGAAGAAGTAAATTCAAGAGAAGGGTAAAAGAGTTGAAAATGGAGATGGATGAGTTTAGTTGTTCAAGGATGAGAGAGGTGTTATTGGTGAAATCATCTGTATGGGGGTGGGTCTAGTGAACTAGAATATGCATTTTAATCCTTTACCATTTAAATCATACATATCTGGCTGGAATATTCTACCTGTTTAATGTTCAAATTAGAAGGATCTGGTCACTCAAAACAATGTGAATAAATAAGCAATACATTTGACAGAGTAATCTGAATGCTAAAGGGTTAACACAGTCAAGAAATAGACTCAAACAATAAACACACATCATACAGATGCACACAACACATTCAACTTCCACATAGCTAAATACTATCATGCACAAAACAACATACACACCAATAATAAACATAAGTACAACACACACACAGAACAAATATGCACACACACAACATCCGAACGTGGCCGATGCCAGCGCCGCCCCGACTGGCTTCTGTGCCGGTGGCACATAAAAAGCACCATCCGAACGTTGCCAGCGCCACCTTGGCTGGCTTCCATGCCGCTGGCATGTTAAAAGCTCCAACTGATCGTGGCCAATGCCGGACCCCCCCTGGCACCTGTGCAGGTGGCACGTAAAAAGCACCCATTACACTCGCGGAGTGGTTGGCGTTAGGAAAGGCATCCAGCTGTAGAAACTCGGCCAGATCAGACTGGAGCCTGGAGCAGCCCCTGGCTTCCCAGACCCCGGTCGAACCGTCCAACCCATGCTAGTGCAGAAAACGGACGTTAAACGATGATGATGATGATGATGATGACAACACACACACAACTTACACATACACCTAAAACCTGCATGCATGTAGATGCACAACAACCAGCATACATTCATTTAAGATTTTTCTCAATCTTAATTCCCTTGTAGCATTCTCCTGCAGTTAAATCCCCTTTCTTCCACATTCTCTCTTCCACCTTACTTCCTGACAGACAATTGAACACATGTGCGACAATTATTCTGTGTTTTTCTTTCTCTTCTTTTCTCTTTGATTGTTTTTTTTCCACTCTGTTGTAGGATAAATTGGTCCCAAATATCAAATATATTTTTCATTTTCATTGTTAACTGACTACAATTTTGTTTCTGTTGTTTCTTTTTCCTTTTATTTTTTTACTTGTTTCAGTTATTGGACTGCAACTGGGGCACTGCCTTTAAGGGTTTAGTTGAACAAATCAAGCCCACTGCTTAATTTTAACTCTGGTACTTATTCTATTGCTCCCTTTTGTGAAACTGCTAAGTTACAAGGGCATACACAGACCAATACCAGTCATCAAATGGTGGTGGGAAATGGACAAACACATGCACAAACACAAAGACACCCACATACATATGTACATGCATATATATTCCTTAATTCATTTATTCTTTTATATGTTTCAGCCCTAAGGTTGTGGCCATGCTGGGGCATCACCAGGGTAATCACCTTTTAATTGGCCAATTCTATTGTCATCTTAGTTTTGTCTCTATTAAAAATATAGGAAAATTCTTTGAAAATTAAAAAATGTTTTCATATCGGACAGCAATCTCTAAACTCTGGCTTAAGTGCCAATACAGGACAAAACTTTGATCAATCATTTCATTATAATTATCTTTCTGGCAAAGTTGGCAAAGTTGACCTCGGCAGAATTTGAACTCAGAATGTAATGGCAGACGAAATACCTATTTCTTTACTACCCATAAGGAGCTAAACACAGAGGGGAGAAACAACGACAGACAAACGGATTAAGTCGATTATATCAACTTCAGTGTGTAACTGGTACTTATTTGATTGACCCCAAAAGGATGAAAGGCAAAGTTGACCTCGGTGGAATTTCATCTCAGAATGTAACGGCAGACGAAATACCGCTAAGCATTTTGCTTGGTGCGCTAACGTTTCTACCAGCTTGCCGCCTTTATATATATGTATATATATATATATATATAGATATATATGTATATATATATATATATATATATATATATATATATATATACACAGATATGCGTGAGTGTGTGCATGTGTGTCTTCATGGTTGTGTTCGACCCCTCTTCCACTTGACAATGACAACCAGTTTTGGTTCGTTTACATTCCTGTAACCTAGCAATTTGTCAAATGAAACCAATAAAAAAGTACGAAGCTTAAATATAAATACTGAGATTTATTTGTTCAACTAAACCCTTCTAAGCTGTGTCCCCATCTTGGCTACAAACCAATGACTGAAACAAGCAAGAGATAAAAGAAAGAAGACATAGGCATTCATATGTACATTATAGGCTTCCACACAGTTTCTATCAAACAGTTTCAAGTCATTAGTCAACCTGATACTACAAGTAGAAAATACGTGATTTCGAACCAAAATTCTTTATCATGTTGCCATGTTTGCATCATGTTGCCATGTTCGCATCATGATGCCATGTTCGCATCATGTTGCCATGTTCGCATCATGATGCCATGTTTGCATCATGTTGCCATGTTCGCATCATGATGCCATGTTCGCATCATGTTGCCATGTTCGCATCATGATGCCATGTTTGCATCATGATGCCATGTTCGCATCATGTTGCCATGTTCGCATCATGATGCCATGTTCGCATCATGTTGCCATGTTCGCATCATGATGCCATGTTCGCATCATGTTGCCATGTTCGCATCATGTTGCCATGTTCGCATCATGTTGCCATGTTCGCATCATGATGCCATGTTTGCATCATGTTGCCATGTTCGCATCATGTTGCCATGTTCGCATCATGATGCCATGTTCGCATCATGTTGCCATGTTTGCATCATGTTGCCATGTTTGCATCATGTTGCCATGTTCGCATCATGTTGCCATGTTCGCATCATGATGCCATGTTTGCATCATGTTGCCATGTTCGCATCATGTTGCCATGTTTGCATCATATTGCCATGTTTGCATCATGATGCCATGTTTGCATCATGTTGCCATGTTCGCATCATGTTGCCATGTTCGCATCATGTTGCCATGTTCGCATCATGTTGCCATGTTTGCATCATATTGCCATGTTTGCATCATGATGCCATGTTTGCATCATGTTGCCATGTTCGCATCATGTTGCCATGTTCGCATCATGATGCCATGTTCGCATCATGTTGCCATGTTCTCATCATGTTGCCATGTTCGCATCATGATGTCATGTTCGCATCATGATGCCATGTTCGCATCATGTTGCCATGTTCGCATCATGTTGCCATGTTCGCATCATGACGCCATGTTCGCATCATGTTGCCATGTTTGCATCATGTTGCCATGTTCGCATCATGTTGCCATGTTCGCATCATGATGCCATGTTCGCATCATGATGCCATGTTTGCATCATGTTGCCATGTTCGCATCATGTTGCCATGTTTGCATCATATTGCCATGTTTGCATCATGATGCCATGTTTGCATCATGTTGCCATGTTCGCATCATGTTGCCATGTTCGCATCATGATGCCATGTTCGCATCATGTTGCCATGTTCGCATCATGTTGCCATGTTCGCATCATGATGCCGTGTTCGCATCATGATGCCGTGTTCGCATTATGTTGCCATGTTCGCATCATGATGCCATGTTCGCATCATGTTGCCATGTTCGCATCAGGATGCCATGTTCGCATCAGGATGCCATGTTCGCATCATGTTGCCATGTTCGCATCATGTTGCCATGTTCGCATCATGTTGCCATGTTCGCATCATGTTGCCATGTTCGCATCATGTTGCCATGTTTGCATCATGTTGCCATGTTTGCATCATGTTGCCATGTTCGCATCATGTTGCCATGTTCGCATCATGTTGCCATGTTTGCATCATGTTGCCATGTTTGCATCATGTTGCCATGTTTGCATCATGTTGCCATGTTTGCATCATGTTGCCATGTTTGCATCATGTTGCCATGTTTGCATCATGTTGCCATGTTCGCATCATGTTGCCATGTTTGCATCATGTTGCCATGTTTGCATCATGTTGCCATGTTTGCATCATGTTGCCATGTTCGCATCATGTTGCCATGTTTGCATCATGTTGCCATGTTCGCATCATGTTGCCATGTTCGCATCATGTTGCCATGTTCGCATCATGTTGCCATGTTCGCATCATGTTGCCATGTTCGCATCATGTTGCCATGTTTGCATCATGTTGCCATGTTCGCATCATGTTGCCATGTTTGCATCATGTTGCCATGTTTGCATCATGTTGCCATGTTTGCATCATATTGCCATGTTTGCATCATATTGCCATGTTTGCATCATGTTGCCATGTTTGCATCATTTTGCCATGTTTGCATCATGTTGCCATGTTCGCATCATGTTGCCATGTTTGCATCATGTTGCCATGTTTGCATCATGTTGCCATGTTTGCATCATGTTGCCATGTTTGCATCATGTTGCCATGTTCGCATCATGTTGCCATGTTCGCATCATGTTGCCATGTTCGCATCATGTTGCCATGTTTGCATCATGTTGCCATGTTCGCATCATGTTGCCATGTTCGCATCATGTTGCCATGTTTGCATCATGTTGCCATGTTCGCATCATGTTGCTATGTTTGCATCATGTTGCCATGTTTGCATCATGTTGCCATGTTTGCATCATGTTGCCATGTTTGCATCATGTTGCCATGTTTGCATCATGTTGCCATGTTCGCATCATGTTGCCATGTTTGCATCATGTTGCCATGTTCGCATCATGTTGCCATGTTCGCATCATGTTGCCATGTTTGCATCATGTTGCCATGTTTGCATCATGTTGCCATGTTTGCATCATGTTGCCATGTTTGCATCATATTGCCATGTTTGCATCATGTTGCCATGTTTGCATCATGTTGCCATGTTTGCATCATATTGCCATGTTTGCATCATGTTGCCATGTTTGCATCATATTGCCATGTTTGCATCATATTGCCATGTTTGCATCATGTTGCCATGTTTGCATCATGTTGCCATGTTTGCATCATATTGCCATGTTTGCATCATGTTGCCATGTTTGCATCATGTTGCCATGTTTGCATCATGTTGCCATGTTTGCATCATGTTGCCATGTTTGCATCATGTTGCCATGTTTGCATCATGTTGCCATGTTTGCATCATGTTGCCATGTTTGCATCATGTTGCCATGTTTGCATCATGTTGCCATGTTTGCATAATATTGCCATGTTTGCATCATGTTGCCATGTTTGCATCATGTTGCCATGTTTGCATCATGTTGCCATGTTTGCATCATGTTGCCATGTTCGCATCATATTGCCATGTTTGCATAGGCACAGGAGTGGCTGTGTGGTAAGTAGCTTGCTTACCAACCACATGGTTCTGGGTTCAGTCCCACTGCGTGGCACATTGGGCAAGTGTCTTCTGCTATAGCCTCGGGCCGACCAATGCCTTGTGAGTGGATTTGGTAGGTGGAAACTGAAAGAAGCCTGTCGTATATATGTGTATATATATATATGTATGTGTGTGTATATGTTTGTGTGTCTGTGTTTGTCCCCCTAGCATTGCTTGACAACCGATGCTTGTGTGTTTATGTCCCCGTCACTTAGCGGTTCGGCAAAAGTGACTGATAGAATAAGTACTGGGCTTACAAAGAATAAGTCCCGGGGTCGATTTGCTCGACTAAAGGCGGTGCTCCAGCATGGCCGCAGTCAAATGACTGAAACAAGTAAAAGAGTAAAAGTTAAAGTAAAAAGTTTAATATCAGATGCCTGGTATATGTTGATAGCAATATCGCACACGTTTTCAGAACTCTGAATATTATTTGTAATTCAGAAATACATTTTGTTCCAAGTTTCTACTCAAGTAAACAGAACAGAATAGTCAATGGATGAGGATCTTGTAATATCTGTCGGAAATTTGCACAAATTTGGAACAAAACATATTTGCTCTGTCATCAAAGCTAATGGCTACATGGAGTATTTCACTGAAGCCAGACATGTTAATGGCCACTATAAGAGTTTTGGTACTGCATGATACACAAATTACATGACACATATCTGCATTTAGCTTCAGGAAAACAGACAGGAAAATATTACTGATGGGAGTAAATATGAAGCCAGGTAGCAACCAATTCAGAAAATATGGAATCCTGGAATGTTTTGGATTTTTCTAATGATTTATCAAATAATTTTCATATTTAGTTTGTAGTTTATAAATGATCTATGTTTAGGTTTGTGTGTCGGTGTGAGTTGGCAAAGGCAAATATATACAGTATATTCAATTGCGTAGTGCATGTGTGATTCTGTAGGCATGTCTGTTTGTGTGTGCAATATGAAAGAAGGAGAGAGTGAGAGAGAGAAAGAGAGAGAGGGAGAGAGAAAGAGGAAGAGAGAGAGGGAATGTGTGTGTGTACTTGTGAGTGTGTATATGTGTGTATATTGTACACATCTATGTCAGACATCTTGGTAAACTAAACGTTTTACTCACACATAATGTTTTTATATGCTTGATGATTGCTGTTCACAAGAAACTTTATATATGAGGAAATAATCCAGACTATACACACACAAATGTGTGTGTGAATATATATATTTATAAGCCTATTTATGTATGAATCCTTGCCTGAATGCGTGTGTACATGTGTGTAAGCATGTACATGCTCATGCATGGGTACGTGTATATACTTACTGGGACTGTCGACTTGATTGTAACTAATTGTGCCAGAGTTCAAATTTCAGCCAAAGATTTACCAGTCCATTTCTTTATATAGTCTGTCCACCTCTCTTTCTTCCTTGTTCAAGGTTCCTTGAGAAATGGACTTTGCAAGAACACAGGATGTTGCAACATGGCCACATCTCATCTCAACTGTCTTTCTTTAACTGTTATGAGAAAATGTCCTTGGGGTTCAATGTGATGTGGGGTAGTTTTGCAAGACTGCTCACTTACGATGTGGTACACATTATGATGTGTGGTGCCCAAGTTATTTATCAACGTCTCATTATTACTGCCTATATTTTTTTCTGTAGTCATAGCCTGTATCTATTATGCATATAGAAAGATGGAGAGTCTCAAAGTTTGCACACACACACACACATGTTTGTGTGGTAGTATGTATGAGAGGAAAATACAGTATGGGAGAATAAAGAAAAGATAATTATATCTGAAGACATAAGACAAGTCCTGGTACACTTTCATTAATACTACCATCACAACAATTTTTTCAAGTTATGACATTACCATACAATCCTTACAATCCATTCAACGATTCTGGGATTATGTTTTGGGTAATGATGATAGTTTTTGTAGTTGTGGTGTTGGTACCAGTGGTGGTAGTAATAATGTTGCAGTTATCACCACAGTACTAGTGGTGATTGTGGTGATGGTTATAGCTCTACAGCAGTTGCTGATAGCAATGGTAGTAGTAGTAGTGGTAGAGTTGTTGTTGTTGTTGGTGGTAGCAGTAGTAGAAGTAGTAATAGTAATGGTGATAGGGGGTAGTTATACAACTGATAGAGGTTGTAGTAGTGGTAGTTCTACTAGCAGTGATAGTAGTAATGTTGGTCATCATCATAGTAGTAGTAGTAGTAGTAGTAGTAGCAGCAGCAGCAGCAGCAGCAGCAGCAGCAGCAGTAGTAGTAGTAGTAGTAGTAGTAGTAGTAGTAGTAGTAGTAGTAATTGCAGTAGTAGTAATAGTAGTAGTAGTAGCAACAGCAGCAGCAACAGTAATGCTTTGTTATCTATATTTACACATCTTGACTATACTAAGATATGAAAGAAACAGCAACTTTTACTCTGTTGCCTATTGTTATTCTTTATGATCAAAGGCATTCCATCAATGACCATCTTGATTACTTTATCATGGACTGCATTTCCTAAAGTGGTGACCGTGGTGATGACAATTGGGTGATGGTGCTTACATCCTACAACTACCACTACTACTTCTACCAACATCACCACCACCACCATGACCATCACCACCACCACCACTGCTACTACCACCACCACTAATGGTGCTAACACAGACATGTAGATAAATGAACATCGATAGTCATGACTGCCAAATGATCGCATCCCCACCTTCCCAAACATGCATTTGTATTTGAAACAAAAGATATAAGAAAATACCCTCGAGAAGTCCATGCAAAACTGAAGGATTTTTGAGAATTTGTTTTATCATCTTAAAACTCTATGTTTGTGTGCATCCTTCACACACACACACACACATGTATATATATGTATATATATATATATATATATATAGATATATATATATATATATATATATATATATATATACATATATATACATATATACATATATACATATATACATATATAATTATATATATATATATGTACATATGTATATGTATGTATGTATATATGTATGTATGTATAAATATATATATATACACACACACACACACACATATATATATATATATAATATACATCTGTGTGTGTTATGTGTGTGCGTGTGTGCATGTATAAATATATGAAAATAATAAAGGTAGAAAATTTAGAAGAATATTTTACCAGTGGCCAGCATGCGTAATGAAGTCAGAAGACAACATATTTTTCATATAAATTAATGTACGTTTTTTATACACAAAAGAGGTGACCTTTAACAGAACACCTTACATGATGGAAGGGGTAGTTAAAGCCCAAACCACGAATAAGAGTAATTTCAAAGAGAATGAAAAATAAAAACA
This sequence comes from Octopus sinensis, assembly GCF_006345805.1. NCBI lineage: Eukaryota > Metazoa > Mollusca > Cephalopoda > Octopoda > Octopodidae > Octopus > Octopus sinensis. The sequence continues at coordinate 9,243,603 of NC_043010.1, read as the reverse complement.
CCTCAACAGTTACCCTTGTACTCAAGTTTCTGCATCAATGTGCAAATAAATTAATTTGCCATCCGTGCTTCTTCAGTAAGGATACTAAGATTAATGCATGTTTATTGAACACTGAAGACAAACATGTTCCATCCATATATATTCTAATTTTTCAAATTCACCACGCATGTGCAGCTACAATCAGCAGCAAATAATGATTAGAATTAAAACTGTGTAACTCTCTTGTGTATAAAAACGTACACTAATTTATATATATAAATATATATATACATATATATACATACATATATATACACATATATATATAAGCATATTTTTTCATATATATATATGTTTATATGTAAATAGACACACACACACACACACACACACACATACATACATATACAAGACATAACTACACTGAAGGCTGCACCACAACCAATTCTATTGTATCTCACCTGTGAGGGATTAATGCAAGATGTGTTGAAACGACTGTTGTGATTAATAAACAACATAAATTCCTCTTTCTGTTTTTCTCATGTGCATTATATATATATATGTATGTATGTATGTATGTGTGTATATATATATATATATATATATATATATATATATACGGATGTGTGTGTATATATATATGGCACGTAAAAAGCACCAACCGATCGTGGCCAATGCCAGCCTCCCCTGGCACCTGTACCGGTGGCACGTAAAAAGCATCCACTACACTCACGAAGTGGTTGGCGTTAGGAAGGGCATCCAGCTGTAGAAACACTGCCAGATCAGAGTGGGCCTGGTGCAGCCTCCTAGCTTCCCAGACCCCAGTTGAACCGTCCAACCCATGATAGCATGGAAAACGGACGTTAAACGATGATGATGATGATGTATGTATGTGTTTGACTGTTTTGACATTGTATGATAGTCGTAAATGAGTGTCACTGTCATACAGGCAGTGTCATTCATTTCCAATATTCTGTGTAAACATATTTGGTGATGGAGAAATAGTATCTTCCTTGAAAACAGGTGAAAGTTGGCAGCAGGGAGAGTATCCAATTGGAAGAAATTTTGTTTCAAGAAGCTCCATCTGATCCATGCAAGCATGGAGAAATGGATATTAAGATGAGGATGATGATGAAGAGGGGAAGGGGAAGGAAAATGGAGGATGAGGAGGAGTTGGTGGAGGAAGCAGAGGGGAGGAAATCATAATCAGGAAGATAAAACATGCACATATACCAATATAAATATACATACTTGCATAGATACAAACATACACACACAAATCCAGCCAGCCATTCATCCATATATATATATATATATGTATATATATATATAAAGTTAATCCAAACATGAAAACACAAAGAGAAAACACAACGCGAGGACGTGGAACAAATATAGTATTATTGGACGCTCAGGAAAGAAGGAAAGAAGGAGGGTTTAACGTTTCGTGCGGAGCTCTTCATCGGAAACATAGGAGAAGGAAAGATCCAGAGAAGGGATCGCTATATATATATACTGCAAATTTAGGGTGAATACTTGATAAGTGTAAGCACCTGTATATGCCAGCTAGTGGCAGAGATCCTTTGTGTTCTGTTTTTGATTTTATTTGATATATATATATATATATTATATATATATATATATAATATATATATATATATATATACATACATACATCCATACATATATATACGTCAATCCATCCATTCATACATATATTCATACACATATATTCATACATGCATATATACATAAATGCATGTGTGCCTAAAGAGATACCTACGCACATACAAACATTCATTTATACATGTATTCATAAAGAAGAGAAGAGAGTCTGGCAATTCTATACATTAGGTGTCCATCATCTTCATAAATAATCTACATCTACTCAGCTACCTACTTATTTTGTTTTAGAAGCTAGATTCAGTATACATAATTAACAATTTTTTGTAGAATCTATACATTTGCTGATATACAGAATTGTGATATTATTTCATTTAAAAAATGTGAAACTATATGATAATCTTCGACTTTGATATATGGATGTACATCTTTCAGCTTAAGCTTAATTCTGCTGGATAAGATAAGAATAATACTGATAAGACTTAGTAATTTATGAAAATTTTATAACTGTAATGGAAAGATATTTTCGTTGACAGACTGTGAACAAATATGTCCTAATGGATAATATATTGTGTTCACCATCTCAAGATCATGACTTTAACTCTTGTACTGGGCTCTTTTACTCTTTTACTCTTTTACTTGTTTCAGTCATTTGACTGCGGCCATGCTGGAGCACCACCTTTAGTCGAGAAAATCGACCCCGGGACTTATTCTTTGTAAGCCCAGTACTTATTCTATCGGTCTCTTTTGCCGAACCGCTAAGTGACGGGGAAGTAAACACACCAGCATCGGTTGTCAAGCAATGCTAGGGAGACAAACACAGACACACAACACATACACACACATACACACATATATATACACATATACGACAGGCTTCTTTCAGTTTCCGTCTACCAAATCCACTCACAAGGCATTGGTCGGCCCAGGGCTACAGTAGAAGACACTTGCCCAAGATGCCACACAGTGGGACTGAACCCGGAACCATGTGGTTGGTTAGCAAGCTACTTACCACACAGCCACTCCTGCGCCTAAAAAAGAAACTAGCACGAGTGGGGCTCGAACCCACGTGGACACTTGTCCATTGGAACTTAAGTTCAACGCCTTAACCACTCGGCCATCGTGCTGTGCATAATGTCCTTCAGCAAGGTACTTCAGTTCATGTTGTTCCAGTCTGCATCCCTGAAATGATAGTTAGCTAAGTGCTGGTGCAGCCCTTGCTCTGCCCAGCAGCCACATACTAGAAATTCTGCTGAGTAGAGTGGAAGAAGGAATAATTTGCAAAATTGTGGTACATCATACTAAATCAAACCTACTTGCATGTGATGACTCTATGGATGTTTAACCCTATCTTGCCATGTTCCTGGTATAATGGGAACATCCCCTAAATGTAATCTCTACCAGATTCCCATTAAAATAGTAAAGAACAACAAACACAAGTAGACAAAGAAGATAAAACACTAAAAATAGACAAATCCTCACACTGCAGCTTTGTAATCAAGTGTGTTTATGATTCATTGTTAATGAGGTCTTCCATACCTGTTGTTTACTTTTGTTTTTAATTGGAAAAAAAGGGGGCTGTTTTTGCAATGAAACAAGCATGTAACAAACCCAGCACTTCATCTGGTAAATTAGCAAGGTCCAGACACTTTGCAGTTCAGGAAATTCATCATCATCATCATCATCATCATCGTTTAGCGTCCGCTTTCCATGCTAGCATGGGTTGGACGGTTCAACTGGGGTCTGTGAAGCCAGAAGCCTGCATCAGGCCCAGTCAGATCTGGCAGTGTTTCTACGGCTGGATGCCCTTACTAACGCCAACCACTCCATGAGTGTAGTGGGTGCTTTTTACGTGCCACCCGCACAGGTGCCAGACAGAGCTGGCAAACGGACACCGACGGATGGTGCTTTTTACGTGCCACTGGCACGGGGGCCAGGCGAGACTGGCAACGGCCATGATCGGATGGTGCTTTTTACGTGCCACGAGCATGGGGGCCAGGCGAGGCTGGCAACGGCCACAAACGGATGGTACTTTTTACGTGCCACCGGCACGGGGGCCAGGCGAGACTGGCAACGGCCACGAACGGATGGTGCTTTTTACGTGCCAATTATTAATGATATTAATGATAGTAATGATATTTACGTGCCAATTATTAATGATATTTATTCTTCATACAAAGTGTTTACCCTCACGCTCTCACAGGCAATGAGAGTGATGCAGACAATCAAACCGTTGAAGAAATGAGGAAAGTAGTAATTCGGGGGAACAAATACAGTAGCTGAGAGAAAGCCCTATTGTGTCTATTAGTTTGCCTGCAACTATTACTCTTGAGCTGCATAGGCAACAATTTATCCGTGCCAGTGGCACATAAAGGGCACCATTCGAGTGTGATCGTTGCCAGCTTCGCCTTACTGGCACTTGTGCCCCATGCTAGTGGAGTGCTAAGAGCACCATCTGAGCGTGATCGCTGCCAGAGCGGCTAACTGGCTTCCGTGCCGGTGGCATGTAGGAGGCACCATTCGAGCGGGATCGTTACCAGCATTGCCTTACTGGCACCTGTGCCATTGGCATATGTAAAATATTTGAGTGGGGTCGTTGCCAGTACCGCCTAACTGGCCCCCGTGCCTGTGGCATGTAAAAGCACCCACTACACTCTCGGAGTGGTTGACGTTAGGAAGGGCATCCAACTGTAGAAACTCTGCCAGATCAAGACTGGAGCCTGGTACAGCCATCTGGTTGCCAGCCCTCAGTCAAACTGTCCAACCCATACTAGCATGGAAAGCGGACGTTAAACACTGCCGCCGCCGCCGCCGCCGATGATGATGATGAAATCCAGGCCTAAGAGGGTTAATCACATCCTTCAACATTTCTGGGATAAATAATAATGGCAGCTGGCTTTGCCTTTCATTATTCCAAAGTCAATTAACTAAGTATGGATACACTGTGTGACACCTTGGGCAAGTGTCTTCTGCTATAGTCGTGGATCAACCAATGTCTTGCAATTGGCTATGATAGACAGAAATTCTGTGAAAGTCTGTTATATATATGCATGTGTGTTTGTTGAACCCACCACCATTTGACAACCAATATTTGTTTGTTTATGTCCCTGTAATCTTGTGCTTATGCAAAGGATACTGAGATCAATGAGTTTGACAAATACTCTCCAAGGTGGTGCCTCACCATGGCCACAGTCCAATGGCTAAAACAAGTAAAGATATATAAAATGTTAAACATAGGTGCTGGTGTGGTTGTGTGGTAAGAAGTTTGCTTCCCAACCACATGGTTCTGGGTTCAATCCCACTGTGTGACATCTTGGGCTGACGAAAGCTTTGTGAATGGATTTGGTTAATGGAAACTGAAAAAATCCCATCATGTGTGTGTGTGTGTGTGTGTGTGTCTGTGTTTATACCCAACCACCTCCTGACAACTGATGCTGGTTTGTTTACATTTCTGTAATTTAGTGATTAGAATAAGTATCAGGCTTAAGGCACCCATGCCAGTGACACGCAGAAGGCACCCATGCCAGTAAAACATGAAAGGCACCTGTGCTGGGGACATGTAAAAAGCACCCATACTAGTGACACATAAAAGACACCCAGTACACTCTGTGGAGTGGTTTGCATTATGAAGGGCATCCAGCCTTAGAAACCAAGTCAAAACGGACTGGAACCTGGTGCCGCTCTCCATCTTACGAGCTCCAGTCAAACCGTCTAACCCATGCCAGCATGGACAATGGATGCTAAATGATGATGATGACTAGGGTTGGTTCATTTACTCTTTTACTTGTTTCATTCATTTGACTGTGGCCATGCTGGAGCACCTCCTTTAGTCGAGCAAATTGACCCCAGGACTTATTCTTTGTATGCCTAGTACTTATTCTATCGGTCTATTTTGCCGAATCGCTAAGTTACAGGGACATAAACACACCAGTATCAGTTGTCAAGTGATGTTGTGTGGGGGACAAACACAGACACACAAACGTATAAAGACACACACAAACACACACACACACATATATATATATATATATATATATACGACAGGCTTCTTTCAGTTTCCACCTACTAAATCCACACACAAGGCTTTGGTTGGCCCAAGGCTATAGTATAAGACACTTGCCCAAGTTGCCAAGCAGTGGGACTGAACCCGGAACCATGTGGTTGATAAGCAAGCTACTTACCACACAGCCACTCTTACACCTATTTGATAAAAATCTGTTCAAGGTGGTGCCCCAGTATGGCTGCAGTCAATTGAGTGATACAGGTAAAGATAAAAGATAAGAGATAATAGCTTGTCTTTAGTTCCCTTCTTTATAAAATTTCAGGCCTTGTACCGTTGTAAGTAATCAATATCGAAAAAACTTAAAATATAAAAATTATTAAATGACAGACTAATGCAAGGATTATCGATTTGCCTTACTCAAACCATTATTATGATCTATAATTACCAAAGCTGTCATCTATAAAAGAACATGGCCAGATGGTTAGAGCATTATATTCATGAGTGTTAGGCTGTGTGTTTGATTTTTAAATTAGATGGCATGTTGTGTCCATGAGCAAAGCACTTCATTTCTTGTTGCTTCAGTACATCCTCCTCCTCCTCCTCATCATCATCATCATCATCAACAACAACATCATCATCATGGTCATCGTCGACATCATTATCATCATCCTCATTATCATCATGGTCATCATGATAACAATCATCATCATCATCGTCGTTGTCATCATCATCATCATCATCATCGTCGTCATCGTTATTATCATCATCATTCTCATCAAAGTCATCATGATAACAATCATCATCATCGTCGTTGTCATCGTCGTCATCATCATCATCATCATCATCATCAACATCATTGTCATTGTTATTATCATCATCAGTCTCATCAAGGTCATCATGATAACAATCATCATTATCATCATTGTCGTCATCATCATCATCATACTCATTGTCATCACCATCATACTCATTATCATCATGGTCATCATGATAACAATCATAATCATCATTATATATGGTCCATGTTCTTATGCTGGCATGCACTGGACAGCTTGACTGACAGGGTCTATTGAACCAAAAGACTGTGATGAGCTCCAATGTTTGCTTTGGCACCATTTCTACAGCTGTAAGCTCTTCTTAATGCCAGCAATTTTACAGAGAACACTGGGTGCTTTTTTTTTTCATGGCACCAACACGAGCAAGGCCACCAAGTATTCACATGACAAGACCCTCACAGCTGAATAAGGTATAATACTGAAGGGAATGAAAGTATGATAAAGGGTGCAGGAACAGGTGTCTTAATAAAGAGGGGGTACATGCTTTTATTAAGTATATTACACTCAGCTGAAAATTAATATCAGTATGAGTTAGGGGTCAACCCTGTGAAGGACTAGTATCTCATCCAACCAAAATGCAAGTATATGGGAAACTACCACCTGTGTCATCTCTTGTGAAAGGTAGGAGAGTCCAGTTTGCTGGACATTGTTGTAGAGCTGAAAAAGAGGTAATTTCTACTCTTCTCCTCTGGAAGCCATCTACTCGCAATACCAGAGGGCGCACACTCTCCTACCCTGATATAATCTCCAGGGATACAGGCATCCAGCAACAGGACCTCTGTAATGCCATGATGGTCCATGAAGTCTGGCGTAGCATGGTAAATTCCATTGTCTTGACCACGGTCGAACAATGATGATAATGATGATGAGTATCTCATCCGGACATAGGTAGACTTGTACTCTCAGCCTAAAATACCTTGAAAATCCAGATAAGTGCTATACCCATGAGGCTGTAAGCTAAGGCATAGATTTTATTTTTACAGTCATTTCTTTGACTAATTTTTCCTGTATAGTTTTATTTGAAAATAACTTAACTTGGCTGTGTGGTAAGTAGCTTGCTAACCAACCACATGGTTCTGGGTTCAGTCCCACTGCATGGCATCTTGGGCAAGTGTCTTCTGCTATAGCCCCAGGCCGACCAATGCCTTGTGAGTGGATTTGGTAGACGGAAACTGAAAGAAGCCTGTCGTATATATGTATATATATATATATATATATATGTGTGTGTGTGTGCTTGTGTGTCTGTGTTTGTCTCCCTAGCATTGCTTGACAACCGATGCTGGTGTGTTTACGTCCCCGTCACTTAGCGGTTCGGCAAAAGAGACCGATAGAATAAGTACTGGGCTTACAAAGAATAAGTCCCGGGGTCGAGTTGCTCGATTAAAGGCGGTGCTCCTGCATGGCCGCAGTCAAATGACTGAAACAAGTAAAAGAGTAAAAGAGTAACTTTGACGAGTGTGCAGTTATAATATTATTCACAAGTTATTGTTATTTGCAAACCTTATAAATCTATCCAAACTGTTATAAATATATATTCAAAGTTGTTATTTATCTAGTCTTAAGACAATGATGTGTCCATTCATAACATCTCAGCTATTTATTTATTTATTTATTTATTTATTTATTGTATCTATTGATTTTTAAACAGAAATCAATTCTGTCATGTTTTATATTTAATTAATTCCCTTCGGCATAATGTTTTAATGTAATTCAATAGCATTTTTTGAAACTATGATTTATTATCATTAATGCTCTTAAATACTTTCAATACAATTTGTGCATTATATTTATTGATGTTCTGATGTCTTTATGTAAAATAAGATGATTCACAAAATACTTTTTTTCTCTTTATTTAACATTATCCATTTGTTCATACTTTTGCATGTTTGTATGCCTGTAAACATATACATATGTGTGTGTGTAAGCATGTAGATATATATGTGTATGTACGTATGTATGTATGTATAAATGTATATATTTCTTTTTTTTATTTTTCATTCAAAGGATTCCTAATTATTCTGAGAAACATCGACAAGAATAATGTTTGCACAGATTTGTGTGTTTTTTGCACTTTTACACACCTCGAAGTGTGTAGACTTCACATTCTATGTAAAAGAGGGCAGAAGACCAAATACATTCATTGGAGATGTATCAATGAATATGCAACTAATGGACAGTGTTCCTGCCACAGACATTAGTTCAACTTGGTTTAGCCTTCTTCAACATGATACAGCAAGTGACCACCAGTTATTCAATATATCTCGGAATGGTAAACTTTTCACTGCTAGAACATTGGATGCAGAGAGCCTCTGCAAATATAACACTGAGTGTTACAAAACATTAGATGTTGCTGTACAAAAGAAGAAGACATTTCTCAAGATCTTGGAGATAAGAGTGATTATACAAGATGTCAATGATCATACCCCAGTATTTTCAGTAAAACAAGTTGACATAGAATTTTCTGAGAGAGACAGTAAAGGTTCTAGTATCTCAATACCAAATGCCATTGATGAAGACGTTGGTGTTCTAAATTCCCAAATTACCTATCAACTGAAAAAGCATTCAAATGAACCATTTATGTTGTCAGAATCAAAAAAAGTTGATGGCACGGCAAAACTTGGAATCATTTTGGAAGAGAAACTTAATCGAGAAGTTAAAGACACATACCATGTTCAAGTTATTGCTAAAGATGGGGGAACCCCAACAAAACAGAGTGTTTTAAATGTTAAAATATTTGTCACAGATGTCAATGACAATTCACCTGTGTTCAATCAAGATATCTATAATGTTTCAATTAAAAGTTCTCACCAGAAAAACATCCCAGTTGTGGTTGTATCTGCAAAAGACTTAGATGCAGGCAAAAACGGCCGAATATTGTATACATTTAGTTCAAAATCTTCGGATACTTCTAATATTCCTTTTGAATTAAATAAACACACTGGGGAATTATTTTTACATGACAGCTTCACTCCAGTTAAAAAACAGACGTATAAATTGTTCATTGAAGCCAAAGATGAAGGGATACCACCTTTAAGTTCAACTACAATGGTTGTATTAACAATAAATGATCAGATGAACATAGCACCTAAAATAGATGTAAGCTTTGTGTCTGCATCATCAAAAAATGCAGCAGCTATTTCAGAAGAAACAGAGATTGGTAGCTTTGTTGCATTTGTGAAAGTTACAGATAATGACATTGGCCCTAATGGAGAGGTCAGCTGTGAACTACATCATGATAAATTCAGGCTTCAAAGTCTTGGTGGAAAGAAATATAAATTAACAATAAAAAGCCTGGTTGATAGAGAAACTGAGAGACAAATTGACATAACAATTACATGTCAAGACAGAGGTTTACCACCATTACAGACTAAGACAAATGTCTCTATCCAAGTGATGGATATTAATGATGTAAAGCCTCAGTTTTCTAAAGATACATTTAGATTTTTGATTTATGAGAATGAGAAGCCAAACTTTCCTGTTGGTTTAATCAATGCTACTGACCCTGATCTTGACTCTGGTGGTCAATTATCATATTCTTTATTTGCTAATAATAAAAATAAACTTCCATTTTCAATAACAGATTTTGGTTTTATTTCAACTACTCAGACATTAGATCGTGAACTTCAAAGTGTCTATAGATTTAAAGTTTTAGTCAAAGACAATGGAACACCATCATTAAACAACACTGCAAATATCATGGTGGAAGTAATGGACGAAAATGATAATGCTCCGTATTTTATTTTCCCTCAAGTCAATCCATTCCGCCTTGATGTCCACTACCATCCACGGAATAAAAACAATATTACAGTTTTGCGAGCCTCTGATAAAGACAATCAGGAAAATGCTTTTCTTCGATATGGAATATTAGAAGGTAATGACAGACAGCTATTTACAATTAATACTTATACTGGAGCTGTTTCATTCTCACGTGTGATCTTCCAAAGAGATGCAGGAGCCTATAATATTGTGTTTGTTGTCAGGGACAGTGGTACTCCAGTTTTGTCAGCCACCACTACTCTGTCTTTGACATTGTCTGTCAGTAATAAAACAGCTACTATGCTAACTGCACTCGATACAGAACCAACAGATCGCATACATATCAATTTAGTGATCATAATTGTTCTCGCTGCAGTTACTGTGTCAGTTGTTATGGTGATATCAATTACAATTTGTATTTTACGAAGGAACAATGAAAGACATACAGAATTCTGTGCAGAAATTGACCCTTCAAATAAAATTTTGAATGAATCAAATCAGCTAAAATATTTTTGTGAAAAGTTAACTCCTCAATCGGATCCCTCAATTGCTATAGTAGACGTAGGCAAGAGCAGGAGTCATATGCCAATACGCCCAAGTGAAGAGTTGCCATCAAGATATGAGACAAATCATAATAGATTAGAAGCTCCACTTGGAATACCTTGTCAAGATACTTCAGAGATGACACAACAGGTAAAATATTGTTTATTTTCTCTATTTTTAATTCAATTTATTCAGAAATATATCTTGTTTGAAAACAATTACATATTTACAATTTCATACTATTATTTTTCCTTTTTTTTTTTTACTTAAGATTATTGATGTAAAATAATTATGGAGGTTTTAAACATGAAAATTGACACTATCTTAACCATGGTGCATTATTTTTTTATGGCTGAAATGAAAATGTACTTTCTGTGATCAAGATGATTCTTTTGAAAGTTTTTGCATAAAAGAAAAAGAAAACCAAAAGTACATGACTATCTTTCAAATCTGTCATAGCAAACAGAAGACATCACTACATTATATGATAAAAATATTTTACAAAATTTTAATTAAGTATTAAGAAAAAACCTGCTGTGAAATGAAAAACAGAAAACAATTTGATTAAATAAACTGTGTAATTTTCCAATTTTTCTCAAACTTGGAAATTTAAGCTGTAAGAACTAGTAAACAGGATATATTTTGTTTTTCTGCCAAACTATGTATGAAGCAAGTTTTAATGTGGAGGCACTGAAATATATTTAACCAGTATTTGTTTTTGCTTCTTACAATTAATTCGAATTTATTCATCACTGAAGTTTATGAAATACATAATGTCTGTTACTGCAATTGCTAGTTCCAATTGTCAAGACCAAAAAATAAAAAGAAAAATGGGATAGATATATTAATAAACAGTAAAAATGTAATTAATTATTTAATTAAAAAAATGAAAAGAGAGGATATGAGTTATATAAAGCAACTGCATAAGTGAAATATGAAAATAACTCGTGATTTTGCTACATTTTACCTTTTAACCTTTTAGTTAACAACAGGTAAATTTCAAGGGAATATATTCTTACAATTTGAATAATTTTGTGAATTTTGAAAGATTGATGACAAACGGCTGAAATTTTGCATGAAGTTATGTTGCTTATTTGTTGTAGTGTTTATGTGTTAAAACTCCTCAAATTCTCCTGATGAACATAGAAAACAGTTTTGAAAAGAAATTAGTTAAGCAATAATATTATGGAAATATAGAAAGTTGCAAAAAAAAAAAAAAAATGGTTCATTCGTTGCTATTATTGTGATTGTGGTTGTTTTTGATGTTATTGTAATTGATGTTGATGTGTACTTTTTATTATTATTTTTTTTTTTTTAAATCAAAGTCTTATATAGGAATTGAAAATAGTTTCAATGAAATGATAGAATGTATTCAAATATCTAAATAATTCTATGACTTTAGAATATTGATTTTCATCCATTTTGGATAGAAATATTAAGGAAGTTATAGCTCAATGAAGAATGTTGTTGATTGGTAGATACAGAATTTCAGAAATATTCTTTTAAATTTCAAGCTGAGAATTAAGCAGGTACAAGGAAAATAAGATATCTGAGAAGCTATTTATGTAGAGAGTAGCTTTCTTTTCCCATTAACCCGAAAACCCGTAATTGAAAAACATCTTTTGAATAGGATTAGGATGGAATCTTAGCCAACCAATTGAATAAGTGTAGAAATTCATGTTAATTATATTTTGACAATAAAATGTTTTTCATAAAAATATTTTCTGGAATTTGTTGTGAAATGTTCAAACTTCATAGAATAACCAGTGATTATTATCTTTCATACATATGAAAAGACATTATTACAGAATAAATATCAAATGGAAAATATAATTATACCCAGCGTAAAATTTGATACTAATTAATGTAAACAAATAAATATATATATGATTTCTTTTCTACTGCTATTTCAAGAAATTTAACCATGAAAATTGCAATCCCCAAATTGGTAAATAGCCAGAACTTATATTTCCAAATGCAAGAATTAATGGACTATACAATTCGTAGGTCTTGAGGTGGGATTTGCTGCAAATATTTTAGAGTTTAGTCACAGGTCAACCCTGATCAAAAAGATCAACTGATCATAGTAATTCCAGCTATGATCACCTGATCCTTACATTATTTAACTTCTGTGAAGGCAGTGAGCTGGCAGAATTGTTAGCATGCCGGGCGAAATGCTTAGCAGTATTTCATCTATCTTTACGGTCTGAGTTCAAATTCCGCTGAGGTTGACTTTGTCTTTCATTCTTTCAGGGTCGATAAATTAATTACCAGTTGTGTACTGGGGTCGATCTAATTGACTGGCCCCCTCCCCACACAATTTCAAGCCTTGTGCCTATAGCCCAAAGGATTATTTAACTTCTCTCATTTTCAAAGGACTACATTATTTAACATGTCCTGTTTTTTTAAGCAAGCAAGGTGCCATTTTAGGTAGATTTTATTGCTATTTCTAGCCACTCAAATAACCGCATAAAGGCTCCCTTATTGGCTTTTTTGTGTGTTCAAGCAATGTAGTTAGTTCTATGATAATAAGTTTACTTATTAGGAATCATCATCATCGTTTAACGTCCGTTTTCCATGCTAGCATGGGTTGGACGGTTCGACCGGGATCTGGGAAGCCAGAAGGCTGCACCAGGCCCAGTCTGATCTGGCAATGTTTCTACAGCTGGATGCCCTTCCTAACGCCAACCACTCCGTGAGTGTAGTGGGTGATTTTTTACATGCCACCAGCACAGGTGCTAGGCAAGGCTGGCAACGACTATGATCGGTTGGTGCATTTTACGTGCCACCGGCAATTCAAGATATTTAATAGAAGACAGAGAGGCTTATTTCTCATCAGCTTTGAAAAACCTGGAACAAACCAAGAGCTTAGGACTGGTCCTTTTAAATGAATTTTCATTTTAGAAAAGCCATTGTAATTGGACTTGTGTAGCCATAACTTTCAAAATTATTCGAAGAATAATTTGATGGTAAAGCCATATTTCATCAAAATTTTTAAATTCTGATTCAATTTTTATGTTGATTTAACATTTTGTAATTTAAAAAAATTTAATGACAACTATCAGTAGACTACGTTATTATATTTTCAATTAAGGTGATGAACTGGCAGAATTGTTACTGCACTGGACAAAATGCTTGACGGCATCTCATCTATCTTCACATTCTAAGTTCAAATTCCACCAAGGTCGACTCAGCTTTTGGGGTCCATGAAATAAGTACCAATTACACACAAAGGTTGATATAATCGACTAACCCTACCCAAAAATTGCAAAGCTTGTGCCTATAGAAAATAATATAATAATGCGTCCTTTTAAAGCCTAGCCGGACTCATGGGCCTGGTTTCCTGGTTTCTATGGCGTATGTGTTCCCCAGCTGGATGGGATGCCAGTCCATTGCAGCGTTACTCATTTTTGCCAGTTGAGTGGACTGGAGCAATGTGAAATGAAGTGTTTTGCTCAAGAACAAAATGCGTCGCCTGGTCTAGGAATCGAAACCACAATCTTACGATCATGGTGCTGACACCCTAACCACTAAGCCACACACCTCCACGTGCCTATAGAAAAAAGAATAATATTTTTATTAGTCAGTGATGAAGAAAGTTTGACCATGACCTTCACAGCAGGCCTTTCCAAGCTGGAGACACTAATTCAGCTGATGCCCAAACTCAACATATTGCAGTTGGCTAGAGACACCAGCAATTTAATCCACATGCTTGCTACAGAGTAAACTCTACTAAACAAACAAGTCATGGTATGAAAACCAGGCAGAATTTAGGCCTGTTACCCAAAAGCTGATCACTGTGATAGATTGGTATTGAGATAACTGGTGTCCATGGGCCCGGGAACAGGGGGTGCAGGTGGTGCAAGTGCACCCCCTAGAATTTTTGTGGAGTGCAGAATCAAAATTTGCAGCCCTACTTATTTTCCTCAGGTTTAGAAAATGGTAAATAAAAAGTGATGTGTAAAAAGTAGCTTGAAGTTAGGTTCCTTTTCAAAGATCAAAACACAAAAATAAATGGCAGAAAAAAAAAACAAGACCTTGTTTGTAAATATTTTTGGACCTGGGTTTGCACCCCCTAAGCAAATTTCATTCCTGAGCCAGTGCTGGTGTCAAGTAGTTTCTGAAAGCACAAATACTTCCTTGAATCATTTCAGTCTGCTTATTAGGCAATATTATCATTATTATCATTAATGACTGGTAGGTAATAAGTCATTAGTATTTATGTACCAGCTTCCAAGAATGTGTTTAATATGTAAAACTGGTATATTCAATAACCATACACCTCTGTATATAGTGGCTATTTCAGCAATGTATTCAAGGATGATTAACGATTTAAGGCTTAGATGAGTGCAGATGAAGGGGCAACCCCCAACAAAAAAATTCATATATGTCCATTACCTATTTTTCATCTTTGATCTCATTGTTTATTTACATTTGACTTCTTGTATACAAAATGTCATAACAAAATTCAGGGCTGGCTATAATTTCTACAGGATATCAGTAGAAATAACCTTAACAAGTAATATTCTTTCCTTTTCTACTCTAGGCACAAGGTTCGAAATTTTGTGGGGAGGGGGCCAATCGATTAGATCGATCCCAGTATGGTACTTAATTTATCGATCCTAAAAGGATGGAATGCGAAGTCAACCACAGCGGAATTTGAACTCAGAACGTAAAGACAGAGGAAATACCACTAAGCATTTCACCCCACGTGCTAACATTTCTGCCAGCTTACCACCTTAAAAAATCTTCTCTACTCTAGGCACAAGGCCTGAAATTTTGGGGGAGAGGGCCAGTTGATCAGAACATAAAGATAGACAAAATACTTCTAAGCATTTCAACTGGCGTGCTAACTTAAAAAGTAATATTATTATCATTGTCATCAATTAATGGTCGTCTTCCTTCTTTCATTCTACTTCATAATGAGCACTAGAAGAAATCCCAAGAATATTTTTAGAAAAAACAGTCAATGAATTTCATTTTAAAACATCTAATAACAAATTGTAATATTTCCGTAAAAGCAACTCAAGAATTTCTGTCTCCTTCAGTACATTTACACTTGAATTCATTTTTTAGATTCTCAAGCTTGTCTCCTAATCAATATTAAGGTTGTGATTTGGGATGAAGATACTTGATTCTCACAGTTGAAAATAGAACCAGAGGACTAAGCCAAGCTCCAGTGTCTGCTTTAGCATGGTTTCCACCGATAGAATAAGTACTAGGCTTACAATGAATAAGTCCTGGGGTCAATGTGCTTGACTAAAGGCGGTGCTCCAGCATGGCCACAGTCAAATGACTGAAACAAGTAAAAGAGTAAAAAAAGTAAAGAGTAAAAAGAGAGTACCTGTTTTATCATCAAACCAACCAGATCTGGTCTCTCACACTTAGCATGGTTTTGATGTCCTTCCCAATGGCCAATCACTTTAAAGAGGGCACTGAGTGCTTTTTACGTGCAAATGAGACCACCAAGTGACTTTTAAGACAATCCCTCTCGGATGAGCTGAGGTGCTGTTTTGAGGGAGGTGACTTATGCTGGGTAATGAGAGTTAAAGTATGTTTGAGGGACAAGAATAGGTGTCCTACAATAGTGGAGATACTGGGCCATAAAAAACTATATATGGCCTTATACAGCATTTCCCAAACAACCAAATAATAATTTTGAACCCTTGTAGCATTTTAACTGACCATATCTGGCAGGAGTGGCTGTGTGGTAAGTAGCTTGCTTACCAACCACATAGTTCTGGGTTCAGTCCCACTATGTGGAACCTTGGGCAAGTGTCTTCTACTATAGCCTCGGGCCAACCAAAGCCTTGTGAGTGGATTTGGTAGACGGAAACTGAAAGAAGCCTGTCGTATATATGTATATGTATGTGTGTGTGTGTTTGTGTGTCTGTGTTTGTCACCCCAACATCGCTTGACAACCGATGCTGGTGTGTTTGCATCCCCATAACTTAGCGGTTCGGCAAAAGAGACCGATACAATAAGTACTAGGGTTACAATGAATAAGTCCTGGGGTCAATTTGCTTGACTAAAGGCGGTGCTCCAGCATGGCCACAGTCAAATGACTGAAACAATGACTGAAAAAGAGTAAAAAGAGTAAAGAGTAAAAGGGAGTACCTGTTTTATCATCAAACCAACCAGATCTGGTCTCTCACACCTATCCTACAATATTATTTTGAAAATAAGCAACTACATCGTTGAAATCTCAAAGCTACAAAGTATTGCAGGATAAATTCAAAACAATGAGAATAAATAGGCTTTACATTTAACAGAAAAACGTGAATGTTGAAGGATTAAACCCACATGAATAATATGTCTTTGAGAAATTTTTTTGATTTCTTGATATTAATAAGAAGACAAAAACACCAACATAGTTGTGTGATTAAGAAGTTTGCTCCCCAACTACATGGTTTCACATTCAGACACCTTATTCAAGTGTCTTCTACTATAGCTCCGGGCTAACCAAAATGGAATCTGAAAGAAATTTTGTCATGTATATTGGGTCATCCCATAAAAAATGCATTTTTTTCATACTTCTTTTATTTTTCAAAATTAAGATAAACAGTTCTTTTTTAATCAAAAATATACTCTCCTTCATTTTCTACAATGCTCTTCCATCTATCTGATAGACTTGCAAGGCTCCACTTCAAAATTCACTTGTCCATGATGAAAAATACTCCTCCAGTACTCTGCTAACCTTGTCTACAGATTTCATATTTTTTCCATCCAAATGATTTTGAAGATAGCAGAATAAATTATAATCAGATGGGGTAATGTCCAGCAAATATAGTGGCAGGAGGTATTGTTTCCTATTTAAACTACTCCAGCCTTTGGAATGTCATCCTCACTGTATGTGGCCAAGCATCATCCTTATGGAAGAACACCATATGTCTTGAAATCAAAGATGGTTATTTTCTGATGGTATGCAGGTGTCAATGAATGGTCGTATGACCAAATCCAAGTTTCTTTGATAGTTCCTCAGCAGTTACATTGGCATTTTGTTCCACCAGGCTTTGCAAGATGTCCTCATTGAGCTCTACAGATCTTCCAGGATGAGGCTCATCCTCTAGGCTGTAGTTTCCAGCTCTGAATTTTTGGAACCACCACTGATACTGGATTATGCTTATTATCCGATCCCCATAAACTGCATTAATATTCCTCATACTTTCCATTGCATTGTTGCCCTTATTGAACTCATAAAGCAAAATATGCTGAATATATTCCTTTGTCACTTCCATTATAGCTTTGAAAGAATAACTGTTAAAATCGAACTGCACTCTTCAAAACTTGCACTAAGAATAAGCACAAGGTAAAATTACTACCTACTTTTATAGCAAGTTGATGCAGGTAGTTTATCCCATCCCCCTCTGATTTTTAGTTCATGCAATTGTAAAACCTGCATTTATGGGATGACCCAATATGTGTGTATGTGTGTGTGTCTGTCTACACATGTGTGTGCATATGTATGTATATGTATATGCATGCGTGTATATGTTTCTGTCTTCTTCTCTTGACATCACATAATCAGTCTAATATTCTGCAAAAAGATGTCTGACTACGGGGACATATTAACATGCACAAAAACAGGTAAGGGCTAGCAACAGGAAGGGCATCTAGCCATAGAAAATCTGCCTCAGTAAATTCCATCCAACCCAGGCAAGCATGGAAATGGGCACATTAAATAACGATGATGAAGAAAAACTGGAATTTGCATCCAAACAACTTTTCTTTCTTTGCCATGGTGTTGGCTTAAAATGTTTGAAACCATCTTAATTATATGAAGCTTCGATATGTTCACCCATTTTCAATCTTCCCAGCCTCTCTGTTTGGAAAACTCTGGGTTAGTCAGCTACACCTTCAATAAATATAAATCTGTCTCAGTTTGTACAGTTAAATAATTACTGTAACGATATAGATGACTAACTTCTACTAAACCTGCAGATAAAATATCTACAAAGTTTTCAGGAGAAAATATAGTCATGTTCTATAACAATCTCTTGTTTCATAAGGGATCTTAAACTCTCTCACAAACACACATCTATATTCATACACATATATATGTATTCACACATACACGTACATCTCTCTCTCTCTCTCTCCTCTCTCTCTCTCTCTCTCTCTCTCACTTTCTCTCTCTTTGTGTGTGTGTGTGTATATATATATATAGGTACAAACAAAACGCCCCCCCCCCCCGTCCAATGGACGGTGCTGAGTTGTCAAACATTTAAACCAAATTTTCTCAAAACAACTTGTCCGACCGTCCCATCGGCCTCCCCTTTGAGAAACACTGATTTAACCTAAATTTGAGACACCAGCAAAAGAAGAAATAAAAATAGACTTTTTTTCTATTCCAAAGAAAAACGATTTTATTCACACAAATATGCAACCGAAGAGTTTAAAGTACCAGTAATGATAAGGCTGTTGACTGGGAGAACACAAACATGGTTTAAACAGTAAGCTTGGCAAGAAAGAAACGTGCCTTGAAGCAGTACAAAAACAACAAAAAATGGAAGGTGCAGTTATGTACAGGTTGACAGAAGAAAAGGAGGACAAAAACGATGCCTGCAAATGGGTTAGCTGGAGGTAAATCTAGATGGAAAAGCATGAGAATTTTTTTGTGCAAACTGCACGTGCATTTTTCTCATGTACATGTTGTATTGATGGCAACAGCTGATGTACTTGTGCATACAAATGCACGTTACCACGGCTTTATCTATCGCATTCTAACCTGTAATCGATTTTTGTAATTTTTTCAAAACTTATACAAGCCCTGATACCGTCAGTATCTACATATGAAATTTGAGCGCAATCGGATGGAGGATGCCTGAGATCCTAGAAGACAAACACACAGACAGACAGAAAAGGATTTTATATAATAGATATGTATGTATGTATGTATGTATGTATGTATATATGTATGCAGTGGTTTTACTGTTTGCAGAATTAAGGTTTCAAGTGCCTTCATCCCAAAACGCTACCCAAAATTGGTGAGAAGATGTATAAACCGTTAACATTTGCTAGTCCAAAACCTTCCTGATCGTCCTTGGCTTTCATACTATAGAAACACTACCAAAACATTTAGGTTGTGAATCTAAAAGATGAATTCAAATGTAAATGTATTGAACCAGATTCCTTTCAATGACAAATTCCTCAGTTAGCTTTAATTAAATATTACAATTTATTATTAGACATTTCGAAATGGAATTCATTGATTTTTTTTTCCTTCTGAAAGTATTCATGTGTTCTCTTCTAGTGCTCATCTTCAAGTAGACGGAGTAACATTTGGACAAAGCTTTTCCCTTTATTTTTACTTTGATATTTAACATCAATGACAAAATTTACCATGTTACCCTGTAGAATTTGTAAAATGTTATCTAAAATCAATAGATTTAATCTCATTCAATGTATATAGAAAAGGTATTATTTCAAATGCAAATATCCAATTTCTATAGATTTCTTTCTTTCTCGTGCGATAATCTATTGAATAAACTGGTTTGAGAAAACAGTCAAGGGAAAGTAAATGACAACTTAACTTACTAATCCTACCTTGAGTCAGTAGATATATAGGCAGAGATAGGATGTTTGAGCCGATAAAATGGTAAGAGGTTAGATTACTTGTTTTAAAAGACAGGGCTTCAAATAACCCGCTAGTACTTTGTTGTCTTTGGAAAATCACTTAATTGGCTAATATTTCTTAGCCATTGGAAAAAGTTCCCATATTATTGGGGATCAGAAGATAAAGAGCAGTCCATAACATTTCCAAAAACTGGTCGGACAAAGTAAAGAATTATTCCCAGACTGGAGATCTTACCCAAATGCTTGCAACATAGTACAATCTGTTAAAAGTATTCAATAGCCAGATGCAAGTGTTAAGTACAGGGACACTCCTTCTGGCAGTCTTCCTCACAGTTTCCATCTATTAAGATGGTAGACTGGCTGGGGCATTAAATGAACAAGTAGAATAAATCACAATATTTATTCTGGCCGTGCTCTAAGTTCAAGTACCCTTCATCTTTTTGGGGTCCTTTAAAATGTACTGATCCAGATTGGCAGAACAATAAGAATATCAGACCAGATGCCTTGTGATATTTATTTTTTCACTTTCTGTTCTGAGTTCAAATCCTGCTTTGGCTTACATGGATGGTAGGCTTAATCCATGACCTAGTTTAACATCACCACCTGGCCCCCTTCAGCAAAACTCTCTTACAAGCATTTGAGCAAAGCCTCCAGTTTAAGAATACATTTAAAAGTCTTAGAGTCCCTGTAATGGATCATCAAAACTGAATTTCTTGACTGAAAGATAAATGAGAATTTCCTTAATAAGACAGGTGGGCCAAAGGCTATAGTAAAAATTACTCTCTCAAGGTGCTGTGCAGTGGGACTGAAACCAAACCTGCATAGTTATATAGGGAACTTCTTAACCAATCAGCTATGTAAACAACCATTCTTATTCCATGTATAATTAATACTCTGAAGTCAAAACTATGTATAAACCTTCAAAATGGTCCCTTAATTTTATAAATATGACATAATCTATTCAAAGAAACTATGGTAGCTTAAGCATTTTTTCAAATTTATGCTATTTTATGAGCCTATGAAGCACAATATTTTTGATGTTAAGATAACTACAATAGGTTTCTTAGTTCAAATCTTATAATTATAGATATTGTGCTGTTTGCCTAACAGAATATGCATTTTTATTTACTTTAGTGTACCTAGTTGGTGACAGAGCCCACTAAAATTTCATGAATAAGTGATTAGCATTAGAAAGTGTATGCAAATATAAAACTTGCCTTTGCAGCAATATTGTTATCTGCCAATTGTCAAACACTATCTCACCAAGATAACCACTAGAAAATATATAAAGAATAAAATATTTGAAGAGAGTGTTAGAGACTTTAACAAAGTTTTGTGAGTAAAATGAAGAATTTCAGTTGTAATTTAATTTAAAATATTCTATTCCAGAAGTCATCTGTAGGATTTATTAAATTTGGACTAACAAAAATTTAAAAAATTAAAATTTATTTAATTCTCTCCATTTAAGATATTTATAAATAAAAAAACCTTTTCTTTCTTTAAAAACCATATTGGTTGGCTAAGATGACCAGCAATCCTTTTCACTTCCAATATTCGAAGAAAATAAAACAAAAAATATCTTTTTTCTTTTTACTCTGTAATTTCCAAGCCTTTAGGCTACATTCTAGAAAGAAAAGAAAATAAACAAAACAAAAAAAAATCTATGAAGAATGATATGTTTTATTGTCAGAGAAAAGAGTCAAGTCAATATAAACATCTACATCATGGTGTCCCTAATTTAAGGTACAAGGCTAATAATTATAATAGGAGGAATCTGTCAATACTAATGATCCCAGGACTGGACTACTATTTTATTGTGAAACCCAGGGAGATGAAAGACAATATTGATCTCAGTGGAAATTGAACTCAGAATGTAAAGAGCAGAGAAAAACACTGCAAAGTATTTTTTTCTAATGTTTTAATGATTCTACCAGGCTGCAAATAAATGTGACTAATAAAAATGTAGTTTTTAATTTAGGCACAAGGCCAACAGTGTTAATGGGAGGGATAAGTCAATACCATCATCTCCAATACTTGCTCCATACTTTATATTATCAACCCTGAAAGGATGAAAGACAAAGTTGACCTCAGCAGGATTTGAACTCAGAACTTAATGAATCAGAAAAAATATTGAAATAATAATAATTGTTTATAATCAAGGTCCAAAGCCAGCAGTTTTGAGGAATTGGGTTAATTGATAACATCATCAGCAATTCTTGAGTAGATTTTTATCATTATCAGTGTTCTCAAAATGTAAATATCTGGAGCAAATACTGCAAGGTCTGATATTCTAACAATTTTCTCAAACCAATGTCTCAGAACAATAATTATGATTTCTGACTTAGCCCAGTAATTTTGAAGGCATGTTTAATTGTTTGCATCAAACCCAGTAGTGGATAGGTACTTTATTTTATAAGTATTGGAGGGATGAAAGGTAAAGTTAAACCTGTATGATGTGAATACAGAATGTGAAGAATAAAAAAAAACAACCCTAAACAGTTCTGTCCAATTCTCTATTGATTCTGCCATTTTATCACTCTATATGATGATGATAATGATAATAATGATTATGAAGATGATGATGATGATGATGATGATCCTTTCCACTATAGGCATAAATCTTGAAATTTACTGGGAGGGAGACAGTCAATTATATCAACCCCAGTGCTCAACTGATATTTATTTCATCAACCTCAAAAGAATGAAAGGCAAAATTGACCTCAGCAGAATTTGAACTCAGAACATAAAGATGGACAAAATGCAGTGAAGTATTTTGTCTGGTGTGATGACGAATCTACCAGCCCACTGCCTTAATAATAATCATAATAATAATAATAATAATAATAATAATCCTTTCTACTATAGTACAAGGCCTGAAATTTTGGGGGAGTGGATAAGTTAATTGCATTGAACCCCAGTGTTTCACTGGCACTTAATTTATCGACCCCGAAAGGATGAAAGGCAAAGTCAGCCTTGGAGGAATTTGAACTCAAACTATAAAGATGGACAAAATACCTCTAGGCATTTCATCCAGCACTCTAACGATTCTGCCAGCTCAACACCTTAATTATCATAATAATAATAATGATAAAGCTGTGGTATTGAGCAGAGTATTTGCTGTAGCCCATCTTTTATACCAAGACAAATCGATCGATGTACATGGTAACATTCCAATCAGTTAAGATCAGAAGTCATGAGATTATTATTTTTACTATTATTATTATTATTATTATTATTATTATTATTATTATTATTATAATGTGAGAGAGCAGTGCATGCCATCAAAGTGACACTGGGGTAAAATATACGAAGCCCAGTATACCCATCATGACTACCCATCTGATAAGGGTACACTAGGCACATGCATCACAACCATATGTGTGCGACATGGTGATCTCATATCAAGATAAACAGCACATGACCTTGCAGGTGGGGCCTGGTTAGAATTTTCTTCTGGTCGAGTAACCCATCCCACTCAAAAAGTCCCTGAATAAGGATTGTTTAAGGATGTTGAACGAACCACCCATGTTTCCAAGGTTGAATTATCCGAACCTCTAATAATTCCTTTCAACACACGGCTATGATGCTCTCCCACTACTTCTGCTCGTGATCAGAGATGCACATATCATCAGCCACTAAGGGACATGCTCAACTGGTTAAGGTCAAACAACTGACAAGCAAATCTGTGGTGTTGAGCACAATATTTGCTGTAGCCCATCTTTTATACCAAGACAAAACAATGTACATGATAACACTTCCAATTAGTTAAGATCAGAAGCCATGAGAGCCACTGTCTGGTACTGCATCAATTATTATTATTATTATTATTATTATTATTATTATTAATATTATTATTATTATTATTATTTCATGAAAACTCTCAGCTTATTTTGGTGGGTCAGGTTTCCACAGCCTACAGACTAAGGTGGCACTTGTTAATTGATCATGCTTCAAGAACCTTCTGACACAAGAAATTTATAGGTTGAGAATGAATCAATTAAATCAACCCCAGTCCTTGAATGGTACTCTAGTTTATGGATGCCAAAGGGATATAAGGTGAGATTTGAACTGAGAATGCAAAGATCTGCAGCAAATACCACAGGTATTTTGTCCAATGGACCAATGATTCTACCATTCCATCATCATAATAATAATAATGATAATGGTTTCAAATTTTGCCACAAGGGCAGTCATTTTTGGGGAGGGGATGAGTAGATTTCTTTGACCCCAGTGTTTCACTGGTACTTAATTCATCGACCCTGAAAGGATGAAAGGCAAAGTCAACCTCGGCAGAATTTGAACTCAGAATGAAGCACCAGGGGAAATACTGCTAAGCATTTCATCCTGTGTGCTACCAATTCTGTCAGATCACCATCTTTTAATAATAATAATAATAATAATAATAATAAACAAACCTTCTTCAGGGACCTTTTGAGTGGGATAGGCTACACAACCTGAAGAAAATTCTAACTGGTCCCCACTTGCTAGGTCATGTGCTGTTTATCTTGATATGAGATCACCATGTCATGCACATACGGTTGTGATGCATGTCCCTGGTGTACAGGCACATCAGACGGATAATCATGATGGGTATATAGGGCTTTGTATAATTGTACCCCAGTGTCACTTTGATGGCATGCACTACTCTTTCACTCAGTAATAATAATAATAGTTGCTTTATCGGTTTATAAGTGCTAAAAATGCATTTAGAACAATACAAATACAAAGGACAAAAGGGATTCACATATCAAGTGTAAACAATAAAAACAAAAGAAGTTAATAAAAAAATGGTAACAACAGAAGTCCCAAATAGGAGGGGATACCAACGAAGGAATCTCACCAGTCTTGGATGAACCCAATCACCAAGAACACACCAGGGAAGCACCCTTGGACCATCTGTTGCCCCCAGCCTACTACAGGTGCAAGCTCAGAGTAAGTTTATGTTTGGAACATCTCAGTATATATCGTCATCATCATCATTATCATTTAATGTCCGTTTTCCATGCTGGCATGAATTGGACGGCTTGACCAGAGCTGGCAAACTGGAGAGCTGTACCAGGTCCCAGTCTGGTTTGGCATGGTTTCTTTGGATGGACACTCTTCCTCACACCAATCAATTTATAAAATATGCTGGGTGGTTTAACGTGGCACCATATGAGTGCTCTCATGTGGCACTGGCACGAGTGCTTTTTCTATACTACTGGTACAGATCTCTTGCAGACTAATCTTCTTCATCAGGGAGAGCAGCCTTAACACTTCTGCTGTGGAGTGCATATGTGTGTATCAACAGTATAAACCCAAGTACATATATATATATACATATATATATATATATATATATATATATACAAAGATGGACAGATAGATAGATAGATGAATAGATAGATATGTTTCTTTATTAGCCACACAGGGATGAACACAGAGGGGACAAATTACAAAGTAGAACTTTTATTTTTTGGGGGGAAAAAAGGAAAATAAAAATAAAGATAAAAAATAAAAAGGGAGCAGGTTTTCGATCAAAAGGGATCGTAAGAGAGAGAGAGAAAAAAAAGATATATATATATAGAAATCAAATATAGAATATAAAATATAAATTACAAAGTGGGACAAGAACGCAAAAACACACAAAGAGACAACACAAAAAAACAGACGGGTCACTCGAAGCCTCTAATCTTCAGTCGGAACCGGATCATCTTAGCAATTTCGGCTGTTTAATCTCGATATCACTCCGAACCGGATATATATATATATATATATATATATTATATATATATATATATATATATATCTATATATATATATATGTATATATATATATATATATATATTATATATATATATATATATATATGTATATATATGTATATATATATATATATATGTATATATATATATATGTATATATATATATATATATATATATATGTATGTATATAGATAGATAGATAGATAGATATTGTCTTCCAATAATATTAGTATTCTATCATTACAATTTGCACATTGTTGGTAGATTAAATTCATTCTTCAATTACTCATTAAGTATTTTGTTGCTTAATTTAATATTAAGCAAAACTACATGTTTATATTTTGAAGTAAGCATGGATGCAGACACAAAGAACATACAAATTAAAATTTACATCAGGTAGTTACTTCTGATTATTCAAAGTATAAACTATTAGCTATAAAATACATAAGCCTCTGCAAAGACTAGAAGTGAAAATGTCAACACAGCTTAAAGTAGAAATTCTACAAAATATGAATTCAAAAGATCTAATTTAGATATCATTGCATGAACCTGATTTTAAGTATTATTTTAGTTGCTTGAAGAGCGGGAACAGTGATAGTAAGTTTTAGCGGTAATAGTGATTTTAGTAATAAAATAATAATTAAAAATCAGTTGTTTTGTAAATAGCACAACTAAAATATTTAACTGCAAGAAGAAAATATTATGCATTTGGCATCTCACGTTTCACTTTTTTTTAAATTCTTTTTTGTAATGGACAGATGAGTGTTAAAAAGACAGCTGGGATATCAGGCAGTCTGAAAGATAGGAAAACTGCAGTTAATTCCCCTTACCGCTCTAGTGAAATGTCTATGGTATCTTGTGCTGATGGTAGACATGGCTGGAGTGAGGGAGACACAGGATACTATGAAGAACTTCCAGGTATGTAATGAGGGAAAAAAAATGAGATGCTAGAA
Source organism: Octopus sinensis (assembly GCF_006345805.1). Lineage (NCBI taxonomy): Eukaryota > Metazoa > Mollusca > Cephalopoda > Octopoda > Octopodidae > Octopus > Octopus sinensis. The sequence continues at coordinate 9,216,591 of NC_043010.1, read as the reverse complement.
AAAGTATTCATTATAAATGATATTTGTAGGTGAATTAATTTCTTTCATATTAGATGAACTTGCTTAACAATAGCATAAAATATCATGGATACTTAATGCTATTATCACAAATCACTTAAATTCAGTTCCAAAAATCTCATTAATCAGCTCTTATCATAAACATTTCTAGCCGCTGTCATCATCAATGATTGATTTATTTTATTTTTTTGTTTTATTTTTTATTTATTGTCATTATTATTATTATTATTATTATTATATTATTATTATTATTATTATTATTATTATTACAATTATCATTATTATCATTTTGGTTTTGTTATGTGAGTTTGTTAATTATGTGGAAAATCAAAAAATCTTGATGTGGACAAAGCAACAATTTAGAAATATAAATTTCCTGACTGTTAATTAGTGTTATGTTCTTTAGTTAACTACAACCACTTATTATTATACATTTCCCATTCAAGTCGTATAACCTACTATTAACCTACCAAAATCTATTGTGCAGAGTTTCTTTGTGTCAGCTAAAAGTAGTCAAATACAAGGCTACCTAATTAGTTGGTTGGACAATATAAAAGATCAGAATTCTATTGCCTCGAGAGCATAGCATTGCATTGCATAGTAGCATTTTGGCTGAAACAGTGATTAATTTATTTGGGAAAAGCCTTCTATTAATCAAACAACATGGCATTAGAGTATTGAAGGGATTTACTAAAAGAGACAACTGTCTTCTTGTAAATCAAGACTGGACAACCGCCAATTGTGAATCTATTATTAAACGAAGAGAATAAATGTTTGAACTTTAGACAAATTGGTAATGCCTTGACTTACACAAATAGTCAGCACCGTAATTTCATTCTATATCTAACTAACTACCCATTCCTATTGCAGAACGTATGTTGGTGTGTTTTCTTGTGTGTTGTTCAAGTTGTTCAATAATATTGTCCTTATATTGATCGTATGACTAGTTCCCCAAACAAAATAAGATGTCTCAGTTGTATATACATACACGTACATGCATACATACACACATACATACCTATATGTATATATATACATATATATATATATATATATAATATATATATATATATATATATATATAATATATATATATATATACATGTATATATATATATATATATATATATATATATATATATATATATATAATATATATATATATATATATATATATGGAAAATGAGTATAGATGTCTTTTGGTGGGGACTATTTTTATTTTAATAGTAATGTTTATAGTGAGTTTCTAATGTTTACACATTGAAATAATGTTTACACACTGTCAACATTATTAATAAAATAAAAATTATCCCCCAAAAACCCACCTCTACTCATTTTTCAAATGTGTATTACTGTGCCAAGAACTTTCTTTTCATTATTATTATATATATATGTATGTATGAATGCATATATGTATGCTTGCATATATATATAGTATATATGTATATAGAGTATATATATATATTGTATATATCGTATATATATGTATGTATATATATATGTGTGTGTATATATATATAGTATATATTGTATATATAGTATATATGTATATATAGTATATATTATATATATAGTATATATGTATATATACATATATAGTTTATATCGTATATATATGCATATATGTATATATATACATATATATATACTTACATACATACATATATATATACATACATATATATATATATATATATATTATTTATATATATATGAATATATATGAGTATATTGCAGTTATTAGAGAAGGATTGTGAATGTTTTCACTTTTGTTGTTTTTGTGAATGTTGTAACAGTTTCATTTTCTTTGTTTTCTTCTTGTTAACTGGTGTGAAATTTGGTATGAAATGTCCCTTTATTTTGTTGTTGCTTTTAAGTTTATCATTTTTCATATTATTATTATTATTATCATTATTATTATTATGGGAGACAGGCTCAAATGACAATTCTCTCGGGAGCTTGTATCATCAATGAGAAATTCATATTTGACTCATAGCGTATAAGTTACTAATTGCATAAACCGTTAGAAACTAACACTGGAAAGAAAGGAAGTAATTATGTTTGTGCAGGAAATAATTATAATTATTTGAATAAATTCTGTAGTAAAGCGATTTTATATACAAATAGATGTTTAAAATTTATAAGACACCAATTATGAAAAATAACAATTTTCTGTAAACAAATTGTATACAGACCAATTACAAACAGTTATTATGTAAACAACTTTTGATTGTAAGGATATCAACTAGTAATGGCTTTAAATGGATTTTAATTGATTAGATACTATAATTACATCAGCTGGGTGGTGTACACAAAACAGTCTAACTATACATTATACAGTATTACATTACAATTGTATTTCATTTATTCACCACTGAATTTTCTTAAGAAAGTGAGAATCACAAATATTTACAAAATATTGGCTGCAATCAATTTAATTTTTTACTTATTTTTAATTAAACTTTCTAAATATTTATTTTACTAATGTCATCAGTCATTTTTCCCTCCATCATCCAACTTATAGAATGTTGAATGCTTGGTTAAATGAAGGTGTATGGGTGAGTATTAGAAGACTGAGTTCAGTTTGTTTGGGCTCATCATAATCATAGTTTCTTGTCTCTATATTCTCTTTATCTTGGACATATACTGTTTAGTTGCTAATGTATGGCTTGTCCCACTTCATTTACAGCATTAAACAGCTGAGAAGCACCCCCGCCAGTGGCTATGGATGCTAATCTATTGCAAATTTTGCTCATAGAAATCAATTATATTATGTTTTGCAAATTTTTCATAACGTATATATTTTATTTGTCAAGTTACAACAGAAGTAGCTTTGCATTCAAAGTAGAGACCATTCTGTTGCACCATCTAAAGCCATCTTTCTACAAGTTCTTTGACCTGATGCTGATAACAGTTCTTGTTCTTTGAGGTGAAGAACTCCTTCACTGAAGTTTCTTTTATTTTTCTTTTCTTTTTTTCAGGAATAAAACATCTAAGACTAGATTATCAAAGGTAGCTTTGTTTGTTTCAGAGAATAGGGTTTAATGTGAAGGACATTCAGCCTTTAAGTTTAGTGACCCCACATGGAGGTGACATTGTTGTTTCAAAGTAGATATTCTTCAATGAGCAAAGACAATAATTCAGTTTCAATTTTGTTTAAAATTGCAATGATTTGCAGCATTTGCATGCGGTTCCACATTTTGTTTGGTGAAAGATATTGTGGATTACATCAGAAAAATGTAAAGCCCAGAAAGATGTAAAGTAAAGTCGAACCTAATGTCATTTGAACTCAGAATGTGAAGAACCAAAACTAAATACCACAATACAATTTTCCTATTGCTCTATTCTGTCATTCCTTTGATCTGTCAACCCCAGTAACTAACTGGTATTTTATTGATTCTGGAAATAAAGTCGACCACATAGGTATTTGAATTTAGAATGAAAATGGATATTACTAAATACCACATGCTATTTAGTCAGATGGTCTACCGAGTCAGCTTGGTGAGGTGACGAGGGAAAGGACTACCCCAGGTGATATTTTTTTTGGTGGTTGCACTTTTGGCTCTGCTGTATAAGTCTGCTATAGGCATGTTGAGGCTCAGTGGGATGAGGTGGCAAACTCAATGGCTACCCCAGGTGGCATTCACTCTTGCTACACCACCAAATCTTTTGCCAATTGGCAGCAAAGTAGCAAAATCTTCAGACCATTAGTAGAAGTATCTTGTTATTTATCCTACTTGGCTCCTGGTCCTTAAGTTCAAACCCTGCTGAGATCAGTTTTGACTTTCACACTTCCTAGGTCAATAAACAAAGTACTAGTAGAGAGTAGTTGACTCGCTGAATCATTAGAGTATTAGATGTGTTACCTGTGTCGTTTGCTATGAGTCTTTGCATTCTGAGTTCAAATCCCACAGTGGCCTAATTGGGAAGTACACTTAATAATATCACCCAGTTTAACACCATCACCACCCAGGCTTTGGTTGCCTTTAGCTACATTCATCCTGCAGCAAGCAATGAGGCTAGATCTCTGCTTTGAGGACCTATAGCTCACTCTTCCAACCAGACTTGGAAGCCCTGCAAAAGGCTGCATGTACTTCCTTTCTCTTGACTAAATAATGAGTAAAAAATAGATCAATGGTATTCATTATGTTCATCATCATCATCATTGTTATCATCGTTTTAACAGCCAATTTTCCATGTTTGCATGGGTAGGACAGTGCTTACTGAGGCAGATTTTCTATGGCCAGATGCCCTTCTTATTACCAAATCTCACTTGTTTACAAGCTCGGTAATATTTGCCCATGACCAGACAAAAGTTTGATGCACAAGAAACATTCTTGATACATATCGTGGAGTTTATTCATTTTACTCCTTTGCTACTCAGAGTTTCCTGTTATGTGCAATCTTTCAGATCACAACATGCACACACACACACACACACACACACACACATACACTAATGACTTCAAAACAGTACCTAGTTTCAATAATTGTAAATGGCCTTTATTGTCTATTCAGACAGGTAGTAAATTTGGCCTAAATATAAAACAGTCAAGTTTGTCTTGTATTGTTTATTGGCATTTGGAGGCGCAATGGCCCAGTGGTTAGGGCAGCGGACTCGTGGTCATAGGATCACGGTTTTGATTCCCAGACCGGGCGTTGTGAGTGTTTATTGAGCGAAAACACCTAAAAGCTCCACGAGGCTCCGGCAGGGGATGGTGGTGATCCCTGCTGTACTCTTTCACCACAACTTTCTCTCACTCTTACTTCCTGTTTCTGTGGTACCTGTATTTCAAAGGGCCGGCCTTGTCACTCTCTGTGTCACGCTGAATATCCCCGAGAACTACGTTAAGAGTGCACGTGTCTGTGGCGTGCTCAGCCACTTACACGTTAATTTCACGAGCAGGCTGTTCCGTTGATTCGGATCAACCGGAACCCTCATCGTCGTAACCGACGGAGTGCTTCCTACTACTACTATTGGCATTTGTTTTATACAATCTAAATTTTTTTGTACTCCATTATGTTTTAAGAGAGCATCATGCTGATCAAATTGATTCTATTTTTTGATTTGAAAGCATTATCCTCTCAAGTGTTTTTTTATCCTGTGAGCTTAATTTTGTCAGAAATTGATGGGGCATAGCTCCAATCTTGAGTTAGTTTTTTTCTAATTTCATTTAATTTGAGTTTGAGTCCATGCTCAGGCCAAGTCGAAGACTCCACCCTCAGAGTCTGGTGTGGTTGCCAGGTTGTATTCTCTGTTTAATTTTGACATGTGTAGGAGCGAGTTTGAGTCAGTTTGTGCTCGTTGTGTATATCCTGGGAGATGGGGTTCATCTCTAATGGTGCTTAAGTATCTATCCAGCTGCAATTTGAATGATTCCACACTGCATCCTGATAGATTTCTGACATGTACCGGAATGGAGTTGAATAGTTGTGCTCCTCAAACCAACAGACTTGACTCTCGCAGGGTTTTTGCTGCCTGGCCAGCCTTTTTGTTGATTGGTGGTAGCTGGCAGCGTCTTCCATGGCGCAGTGAGTGGTAGGTTTTGATACCAAAGTATCAATTGAATATTTATTTAATTTCAAATGTTTATACCCCATTATTCAAAGGATATACCATCTGAATATATATCATCACAATATAGGTAGTGTAGTTTTCAAACTAGAAATATAAAAAATAGACAGGCGCAGGAGTGGCTGTGTGGTAAGTAGCTTGTTTACCAACCACATGGTTCCGGGTTCAGTCCCACTGCGTGGCACCTTGGGCAAGTGTCTTCTACTATAGCCTCAGGCCGGCCAAAGCCTTGTGAGTGGATTTGGTAGATGGAAACTGAAAGAAGCCTGTCGTGTATATGTATATATATATATGCGTGTGTGTGTTTGTGTGTCTGTATTTGTCCCCCTAGCATTGCTTGACAACCGATGCTGGTGTGTTTATGTCCCCGTTACTTAGCGGTTCGGCAAAAGAGACCGATAAAATAAGTACTGGGCTTACAAAAGAATAAGTCCCGGTGTCGATTTGCTCGACTAAAGGCGGTGCTCCAGCATGGCTGCAGTCAAATGACTGAAACAAGTAAAAGAGTAAAAGAGTATACAATAGACCATTCAGAGGGACATGAAAAAGGCAATCACAGTAATAAAGACACTCAATGCCATTCTTTTTTACATTCTTCCCTTCTTTTGCTTTGGTTTCCATGATGTCATGATTGATGTAGCGAAACTAAAAGAGACAGAAATACACCAGTTAGGATTTGACAGAATGTATGGAATGTAATGACTTTTTGTGTATTTGAGTGGAATACTTTGTGGACCCAAGAACAAACAAAGAGAAACAAACTTTAAATCTTTTGATACCAATTTGTCTAAACACTGTTACTCTTTACTCTTTTACTTGTTTCAGTCAGTTGACTGCGGCCATGCTGGAGCACCGCCTTTAGTCAAGCAACTCAACCCCAGGACTTATTCTTTTGTAAGCCCAGTACTTATTCTATCGGTCTCTTTTGCCGAACTGCTAAGTGACGGGGACCTAAACACACCAGCATCGGTTGTCAAGCAATGCTAGGACAATGCTAGGACAAACACAGACATACAAACATACATGCACACATATATAAATATACATATATACAACGGGCTTCTTTCAGTTTCCGTCTACCAAATCCACTCACAAGGCTTTGGTCGGCCCGAGGCTATAGTGGAAGACACTTGCCCAAGATGCCACGCAATGGGACTGAACCCGGAACCATGTGGTTGGTAAGCAAGCTACTTACCACACAGCCACTCCTGTTGTCTTTGACTTTACAATTAAAAATCTTTAATTTTGAAGTGTTTGTATTTAAATTAAAACTGTCCAGCATAATTTTACATAAGAAACTTTTGTTAAGTTATGTTTCTAAAATCCTTTTCCGAAAAAAAAGTTATTTTAATAAATTCCCTCCAAAATTTTGATATTTTTTATATATTTGATATCAATTAAATTATCTGGGCAACATATTCTATGAGAGATACTATCACAACAGGATTAACATCAATGTGAGAAAGCTGGATTAGGTCATTGCTACAAGGACATCTAAATTCTACATGTTTACATCCTAAAAATAATATAAATGTAAATGCTACACATTTATAAACACCAAAGTGCAGGAAAGAGAAAAGAAAAGCAAAAAACCTACACACTACGTGTGAAAACATGGATACATTTAAAATGTATATAGTGTCATGGGAAGCTGGTTCATAGTTATTGCGACAAGTACAATTTTCTGATGGTCAAAGGCAAGTAAGACTTAGAGATGTGACAACTAACCTCCTTGTAATTGATAGGAGCACTCCGTCGGTTGCGACGATGAGGGTCCCAGCTGATACGATCAACGGAACAGCTTGCTCATGATATTAACGTGCAAGTGGCTGAGCACTCCACAGACACGTGTACCCTTAACGTAGTTCTCGAGGAGATTCAGCATGACACAGAGTGTGTGACAAGGCTGGCCTTTTGCAATACAGGTACAAGAGAAACAGGAAGAAAGAGTGAGAGAAAGTTGTGGTGAAAGAGTACAGCAGGGTTCACCCCCTCCCTTGCCGGAGCTTCGTGGAGCTTTAGGTGTTTCCGCTCAATAAACACTCACAATGCCCAGTCTGGGAATCGAAACCGCGATCCTCCGACCATGAGTCCGCTGCCCTAACCACTGGGCCATTGCGCCTCCACTTGTAATTGAACACATTTTGTTTGAAATGTTGACCTGTCTTTGAAATGGTACAAGCACTTTACTCTTGCTGTTCCATGACTGATTTGTAGGTTAGGGTATAAAATCCATCAATAAACAAAGCATTAACTATTTCCACCCACACCTTTCATATGGTATATGGGTTACAGTTTCTAGCATATTTTAGGCTTTAGGATATTTTCAATTCAATCGTCCATCAAACACACTGCAAGGAGAAGTGGTGCTATTTCTTAATATCTTAAAACATATATGTGTTGTTTGAACACGCCTTTAATTGTTCACTGTGAGTCCAGTGTTGTTCCCCAGGATACCTTCATTTGTTGTTATAGAGCTCTGTGTATCACTGTTTAAGATAGAATGATCAATCAGAAAAGCAGTTCTCGGCACATCTGAAATTACAAGATGATTGTTTGGGACTGCAAGAACTAAGATTGATCACTTGCGTGATTTTTAGTTGTGTTATTAGTTGGTTTTTAAAGCATTTCAGCTGAGAAGGACGTTACTGTATGTCCTATTGGAAAATGCACAACTAATAATAGGAGAAACATATTAACCACGTTGGTTTTAAATTTTATATGGTGAGTTGAACCATATGTTAATTACTTTTATGTGTATATAAATCCTATTGGACTTAACGTTACCTGGGGAGGAGAGGGTAGAGGAAGTATAAGATGGGAAGGGTGCTCAGTACTAGGAGTTAGTGGAAGACTGTTGCAAGAATGGGTGGAAAAACCCAGGTGTTTGCCAGTGGAGGTGAGTACCTGAGGATTTGCAGGTCATTCTCTGAGTAAGGCCTGTGGAACCTAGGGCATTACAGGAGTTAGTAGAAGAGCCATACAAATAATGTAGAGGCTGCTGAGGAACCCCGGGGAACCATCTAAATAGGTCTTACTGAAAAGGACTGACCCAAAGGGTCAGTGGACACTGACCAAGGGCTTGATCAGCCTAGATCAAATAACTGTAGCAGAGTGAATTTGAAAGACAAAAAACTGTGTGGAAGCCCATGTGTGATGTCTTTCTGTCGTGTTTAGCCCCACCAACACTACTTTACAATTGGTGTTGGTTTGATTACATCCCTATTACTTAACAGTTCACTAACAGAGACCAATAGAATAAGTATCAGATTTATTCTAAAAAAAGGAGTACTCATGTCAGTTTGTCCAATTAAACTGTCCAAGGCAGTGCCCTAATATGGCTGCAGTCTAATAACGAAAATAAGTAGAAGAATAATATGATACTCAAAAGGTAATATTTAAGAAGCTCATTTCATAATTTGGGAATGATATGTTTAGGAGATTTCCTTTTGAAAACTAATGCATAAATCATTTCTTAATACAGTGGTGTGTAGGATGGACATGGTAGTGAGTAGTGTGACTATTTGATTAATTTCATGCAGTTAATTAGCCAGCCAATTCAGAGAGTCAATTTAAAAGAAAGAAACAGAAAGTAGCAACCTAAGCACATGATAGATCAAAATGCTTTATGAATCCTTATAAATTTAGACCACAAGAGTCAGTATTGCAATAGTTTAGGGCAGAAGACTATATTAACAAAATGTTACTGTAGGTAGTTATGCTTGAATCATTAATTTGTAGATAACATAAAAATTAATTGTTTGAATGAAAATTGCAGCAAATAACCTAAGAATTGACCAGTCAAAAAAGCATAAATATAAATGTAATAACCCACAAATATTCTGAATGTATGTGTGTGTGAGAAATGTACACATTACATATTTATATACACACCACCACACATATATATTTACATATATTTATGTGTGTGTCTATATATACATACATACATAGAAAGTACATAGAAAGATAGATATGCATATATACAAAAACACATGTATATATATGCAGATATAGGTATACATACATGTATGTGTGCATATACACATATATAAATATATATACACATATATACACATACATACTCATATATACATACAGTGAGAGAGGAAGAAACATATACAGTTGTATATGCAAACACACTCACACACACACACACACACATCATTGACATTGTGTGTTAGAGATATATAAGGAAATGGATTTTTATTAATTCTTGTCACATACAAATAAAACTACGCAAGCTTAAAATATTGAAGACTAACACAGCAGTAATGTGGCAGAAGAAATATCTCTTAGACCAAACATGAAACAATTAAAATACATCTTTCTATTCTCTCCCAGAATTCCAGCTTCATTGATTTAGTTGAATACAAAAACGATGTCTTTAAGAAATTCTGCAACATTTAGTAATAAATGAATCGCACATAATTTTTCTTCGTAGTCTTGATTTAGTCATAGGCTAAAAATAATAAGGAATTTTCACAACATAAAAATAAAAATTGATAAATAAATACATGAATATATATATATATATATATATATATATATATATGCAAATAAAAGAAATATGATAAAGAAAAAGCAAAGAAAAAGCAAAGTAACTTATGGAGAAAAAAAAATTACTATATTTAATATATCAATCTGCTTCTATGTATTTTTGTTCAGCCAAAGTCATTTCATTTTATCATTCCTTACGGATACACATTACGTTCTCTCTATTAAAGTTATTGTGATAGAAGATAATTCTTTGATTGCACACGTATATTAAAAGAAGAAAGAAAAAGAAGAAGAAATATCAGTAAATTTTTCATATGAATTCATTCTTTCTTCTTTTGTATATGTATGTGTATATATACATGTATGTGTGTGTGTATGTATATATATATGTGTGTATGTGTGTGTGTATATATATATACAGCACTCACACAGATATATATATATATATAATATATATATATATATATATATGTACATGTATGTGTGTGTGTATATATATATAATGATATATATATATATATAATATATATATACACATATTATTATATATATATATATATATATACATACATATATTTATATATATATATATATATATATATATTATTATATATAATATATATATATATATCTATATATATATATATATATATATATACAATATATTTATATATAATATATATATATATATATATATACATATATATATATTATATATATATATATACATATATATATATATATATATATATATATATATATATATATATATATATTATATATATATATATAATTCTGTTAGTCATCTGAAACAAAAAATCCAAAATAAAAAATACAAGGCAAAACAAAAAAACAGAAACATTTATCAGCAAGTAACATGCAAAAACTTCTCTCCTCCTCTTCTATTGACTAAAGAAAATAGCTGTGAAATTGAGAAAACCAGTTTAATAATGAAGAGTTAATCTGTCTTTCACCTCAGGTTTTCTTTATTATAAACTGTCACAACATAGATCTTTAACACTAGAAATAATTCGGAAATTCAAATGGCTTTCTTAGTTGGTTATTTTCCAAGGGAAAAGCATCGTATTATTGTACTTTATCTTCTTTCTTTTCCTTTCTTTTTTTTTTTTTGGGGGGGGGGGGTTTGAAGTGGGGGGGGTGGAGTACACATCCTTTCTTTATCTCTCACTTCCTCTTTTTCTCCTCCTCCTTCTCTCTCTCTCTCTCTCTCTCTCTCTCTCTCTCTCCAACACACGCATATATATGTATCTAAGCATATATATATATATATATATATATATACACACATACACATATACATACATACAGGCATGCATAAATATACAGATATATATACATACATATATACATATATATATATATATATATATATCTCATCATCATCATCATCATCATCATCATCATCATCATCATCGTTTAATGTCTGTTTTCCATGCTAGCATGGATTGGACAGTTCGACCGGGTTCTGGGAAGCCAGGAGGCTGCACCAGGCTTCAGTCTGATCTAGCAGTGTTTCTACAGCTGGACTTCCTAATGTCAACCACTCCGTAAGTGTCGTGGGTGCTTTTTATGTGCCTCCAGCACAGGTGCCAGAGGAGGCTGGAAAACGGGCACGATCACATGGTGCTTTTTACGTGTCACCGACATGGATGCCAGTCAGGCGGTGCTGGCATCAGCCACATTCGGATGGTGCTTTTTTTGTGCCACCGGCACAGGTATATATATATATATATATATATATATAATATATATACTCTTTACTCTTTTACTTGTTTCAGTCATTTGACTGCGGCCATGCTGGAGCACCACCTTTAGTCGAGCAAATCGTCCCCGGGACTTATTCTTTGTAAGCCCAGTATTTATTCTATCGGTCTCTTTTGCCGAACTGCTAAGTGACGGGGACGTAAACACACCAGCATCGGTTGTCAAGCAATGCTAGGGGGACAACCACAGACACACAAACACACACACACATATATATATATACATATATACGACAGGCTTCTTTTCAGTTTCCGTCTACCAAATCCACTCACAAGGCATTGGTCGGCCCGGGACTATAGCAGAAGACACTTGCCCAAGATGCCACACAGTGGGACTGAACCCGGAACCATGTGGTTGGTTAGCAAGCTACTTGCCACACAGCCACTCCTGCGCCCTATATATATATATACATCCATCCATACATATCTTCATATGCACACATATTTCTGTTCCATTTTGATATTTTTTTCATATTTTCACAAAATATTAACAGAATATTGGTGGAATGTAGTTCAGTACCAAAAGACTTTCCAAAAGACTAATGTTTTCCTCTCCTCCACCTCCTCTGTCAATTCTCCTCCTCCTCCTCCTTCTTCTCTGTCTCTGATTATCTTCTCCTTCCCCCCCTACATACTTTCTTTTCTTCATTTGTTGCATCTGTATCGTCTTCATCATCTACCTACGTTATATCTTACTCTTTTTCCATTCTCATTTTCATGTACAACAACCATAAAATACACAATTTCTCAGTCTTTCTTCCCAAATTCTCTCCGTTCCCTTGTCAAGTCTTCTTTAATGAGACCGATGCAAAAAACCATAGATGAGTAGTAGATAAGTAGTAGTAGTAGTAGTATAATAGTAGTAGTAGTATAGTAGTAGTAGTAGGTAGTAGTAGTAGTGGTGGTGGTGGTGTGTGGTGGTTGTGGTGGCTGGTGGTGGTAGTAGTAGTAGTATTAGTAGTAGTAGTATGTGGTGGTGGTGGTGGTGCTGGTGATGGTGCTGGTGGTGGGGTGTAGTAGTAGTAGTAGTAGTAGTTAGTAGTATGTGGTGGTGGTGGTGGTGGTGGTGATGGTGGTGGTGGTGGTAGTGGGGTAGTAGTAGTAGTAGTAGTAGTATAGTAGTAGTGGTGGTGTGGTGGTGGTGGTGTAAGTAGTAGTAGTAGTATAGTAGTATTGTAGTGGTGTGGTGGTGGTGGTGATGGTGGTGGTGGTGGTGGTGGTTGTAGTAGTAGTAGTAGTAGTTAGTAGTAAGTAGTGGTGTGTGGTGTGGTGGTGATGGTGCTGGTGGTGGTTGGTGTTAGTAGTAGTATAGTAGTAGTGTAGTGGTAGTGGAGTAGTAGTAGTAGTAGTAGTGTAGTATAGTAGTGGGTGTGTGGTGGTGGTGATGGTGGTGGTGGTGGTGGTGGTGGTAGTAGTAGTAGTAGTATTAGTAGTATAGTAGTGGTGGTGGTGGTGGTGGTGATGGTGCTGGTGGTGGTGGTGGTAGTAGTAGTAGTAGTAGTAGTAGTAGTGGTAGTGGTAGTAGTAGTAGTAGTAGTAGTAGTAGTAGTAGTAGTAGCAGCAGCAGTGGCAGCAACAGCAATAATAATAGTAGTGATGGTGGTGGTGGTGGTGGTGGTGATGGCTGCGAAAGTGGTGGTGATTCTTGTTGTAGTCAAAGAAATAGTTGTGACGGTATGTTTTTGCTGTTGTGTTATCGGCATTAGTAAATAGTAACAAAATTTATAAAGGGTGCATTGGAAGGGATTGTTGGGTGAGCTGATGACCCCCTTTCCCCCCACCCATCCACCCATTTTTCTGCTATGCTTAGGTAGCACTTTCATCCCTCCAACCTTTGATGCATTAAAGGCAAAAAAGTCAACCCAAAACTTAGTGACATTTGAACTCAGAACAGGACAAAACCAATATCTCAATATACATTTTGCCCAACAATCTACCAACTCTGTTTCTTCATTGCCAGCCAATAATCCGACGATATTGCTTTAATATTTCTTCCTTTTTTTTTTTTCCCCCTTTCTCTGTACTCTCCACATCACTCCTATTTTCCATCTCATCTCCGACAGAATGATTTCTCACAAAATATGGCTTCCCTTTTTCCTATCTTTTTTATTTTTTTCCTACACTACATACCTCCCTAACTATTGCATTCAATTTTAGAAACAAAAATCTACCAACATGGCTTCTGTCTTTTCTTGTGCTATCATATTCTATTAAGTTGAATATCTTTCACGATATTTGTTTGTATCAATCTTTATGTTTGCTTCCCTGCCTAATTCTTCACTCAGCCATTTTCACCCAACAGGTTTGTTTCTCCATTTTTAGTCTTATCTCTACGTAAAAAAAAATACCAGTTCTTTTGTCACATTTTTCCTTCTTTTATGACAAATATTTTTTGCAACAAACACTCTATTCTATCTTACTAAATTAATTTGTCCTGCTTCTTTCTACCAAACTTTTGTTCTCCATAACTATTAAAGCTCACATTGCTTCTGAAAGTCTTTATGCAAAAATTACATGATAAGGGGAAAACCCATAGACTAAAATTACATTTTGTGATTTTTTTTTTAGATTGCTATGGTGAATTGTTGTTTCTGCTCTCTTCAATTTCAGATAATTATAAGATAGGTTTCCAATTTTGTAAAGAAATTTCTGTTGTACAGACCTTTTTGCTCATACACACACAGGCTCTCTCTCTCTCCCTCTCTCTCTCTCTCTCTCTCTCTCTCTCTCTCCCTCTCTCTCTATCTCTCTCTATCTATCTATCTATCATCTCACACATGCATACTCTCTCTGCCACTTTCTCTCACACACCCACACATTCTCTCTCCCACCCACAGACAAAAGCAAAACAAAAATAAAGAAGAAAAAGGAAAACTTGATTAATTTTTACCAGGTGAAAACATTCCAAATTCTGAAATAGCTGAATGGCTATAAGGGTTCAATTCCAGATCAAATTTTCCCAAGATCATATTAGTAATATCCTCTGTAATATTTGTAATTGTATGCAGGAACTTTACATCTTTATAGTTTGGTTAACTGGTGTGATGGAATAGATGACAACTTTTCTGAGATAGACTTTTGTTCTTTGATAGACTCTGATAGACTCTGATAGTCTCTTTCCAAGTTCAGGCAGTTTTGGTTCCATGAAATCCCATACTTTGTGGGAAAGGAAAACTTTAGATTTTTGCTTGATTTATTATTATTGTGTGTGTGTGGTGTGTATATTTCATAAACATAAATTTATGATTCTGGAATATTTTTTCCACAAAAACTCATATATGTGTGTGTATGTATGTATGTATGTATATTATATACTATATATATACTTATTTAAACATCAGAAAATTCGGCAACGGGAAACTCAGAGTAACAGGTTTTGTTGAATTTTCTGCTGCTTTAAATAGAGCATATTACTCTACCACTGGTATTTGAGTCTCTTTTTTTCCACCTTGTTTCACATTTATGTGTTTACTCCGGTATAGATATATATATATATATATATATATATATATATAATATATATTATTATATATATAATATAGATATTGGTGGGGGTCACATTTTGTCCTTCTGCCCATTAGTGGTATGAAATGTTGAGTTACATCTATTCAAAAATGTTTTAAAAAATTAAAAAAAACAGAGGTGGAAACAGCCATTTACCTTTGAATGTGTTGTAGATCATGAAGTTATACATCTGACAATGAGAACCCATACATAGAAGAGTGAGATGGAAAATGTAGAAACAAAAAAAAAAGAAAAAAGAAAGGAAAAGAGGAATAAAATTAAGAGGATAGATAGACATGGAGTAAAGCCCAGGGGAAGCAGCTAATTAACACTTATGAATTTCATGGTTACATTTTGAAATTTAGCCATGTAATTAAGAATGGGTGGAGGTGCATGGCCTAGTGGTTAGAGCAGCAGACTCATGGTCGAGGGATCGTGGGTTCGAATCTCAGACCGGGCGATGTGTGTGTTTATGAGCGAAACACCTAAGCTCCACGCAGCTCTGGCAGAAGGTAATGGCAAACTTCTGCTGACTCTTTCACCACAACTTTCTCTCACTCTTTCCTCCTGCATCTTGCAGCTCACCTGCGACAGATTTGCATACTGTCCAGGTGGGGAACCTATATGCCAAGGAAACCGGGAAACTGGCCCTATGAGCCAAGCGTGGCTTGAGAAGGAACAAACAGCAATAAAGAATGGAGGTGCATGGCTTAGTGGTTAGGGTGTTTGACTCATGAGTGCACATTTGTGGATTTGATTCCTGGATTGAATGATGCATTGTGTTCTCAAGTAAAACACTGCATTTCACATTGTTCATTCAGCTGGTAAAAATGAATAATCCTGCAATGGACTAGCGTCCTATCCTGGGAGGAATATATACATCAGGGAAACCAGGAAACTGACACTATTCCCCTTATGGAGTAATGTGCACTCACCATGTCAGCAACCATATTATCCAGAGTTCAGTCATATTGTGCAGCACTTTGAAAAGTATCTTCTACCATAGCCAAGAGTCAAACATTCGTATTAGATTTGTTTGATAAAATCTGTATGTATGTATGTACATATGTATGTATGTATGTATGTATGTATGTATGTATGTATGTATGTATGTATGTATGTATGCATGCATGCATGTATACATGTATATATGTATGTATCAATACATGTAAGTGTGTATGTGTGTTTGTGTTTTCCAGTATAAATTGAGTTGCGTTCCTTTATACCTAAATGGCAAAAATTTGCTGTTCAGTATATATATAAAAATAGATGTCAAACTGAAATAAGTATTTGAGACAATATGAATGGTCAAAAGCCAAAAACTTAAAAGTAGTACTCCAGTATAACTGTATGAATCCAGTGAATGAAACTAGGAAACAGTACATTCATACTTAGAATTTGCATCTCTAGTCTGGAACCCCCATCTTGTCCAGAATATTGATTTCAAATTTTAGCACAAGGCCAGTAATTTGGGAGGAGGAGTAAATCAATTACATCAGTCTCAGTGATCAACTGGTACTTATTTTGATGACTGTGAAAGGACGAACGACAGAATGGACATCGGCAGAACTTGAACTCAAAATGTAAAGCTTGCTGCCTTCATTTTGTCTAGAATATTGATTCAGTGTTAAGCTACTTGGAGACATGCAGTTGAAAAAATCTCTTTGTAGTCACTTACTGTGTTTTGAATGTTTTACTTTTGGGAGCATTGACACACTAAAGCTTGGACATTTGGTAGTGTGATTTGGCAGAAGTCCATAAGATTATCCACCATCTTTCCAACAAATTTTGCAACTTTTTTTAATTCAATCTCTCTACCATTCATGTACATATATATCTTTGAAATACTTTAAGATATTTCTTTCGATTATAATTTCAGTTATATTTAACTCTTTGCTACACCCACACAATAGTTTCATTGTTGTGAAACTGGGATTTTCTGGAGAAATACTGATCAATTGTTATTTTTTAATTCAATACAAATAGACTGTATCCCATCTAACAGCTGTTTCTGCTTCCAATGTAATATGGTATTGCCATTGATATTCTAAAGAAAATATTCCTCCTATTTGGTACTAATTCCAAGCTGGAACATGGAGCTTCAACAGAGTGAAGAAAAATACATACATAAATGAAAAGGAAAGAAGAGCCTCGAGAGGAAAAGGAAAGTCTTAATATGTTTAAATCATACCATTTTGCTTATGTGTCACTTTGGGACATTTCCTTTTCCTCTCAAGG
>NC_043010.1:9183972-9193972 GCF_006345805.1 Octopus sinensis | reverse complement strand
TTAAAATGGAAAAAAATGATGGTAAATTATTTTTAAAATCGTAGACTCATCGTAGACACGCACTAATACCCAGAAGGGCTTGATATGAATCACGACTATAAGATACCCGGTTTTTGGTTAAACTGAACCGCAAAATGTAGGAGTAGTTAGGAATCTAAATCGAAGGGGACAGACACACAACTTGACTTTTATATATAAAGATTTTAATTTAATTTTAGTGTTTCTCCTGGTTTGAATGGCATAAGTATCTTTTATCTTTTACTTAGCTTAGTCATTGGTTTTCAGCCATGTTAGTGTACCACCTTGAAGGGTTTGTCAAACACATCAACTCCAGTACTAATATTTTAAGTTTGATACTTATTTTATTGGTCTCTTTAGCCAAATCTGCTAAATTTCAGGGATGTAAGCAAACCAGCACCGGTGGTCAAGTGAAGAGAACTCACACACAAACACCCCCCTCCTGCCGGAGCCTCGTGGAGCTTTAGGTGTTTTCGCTCAATAAACACTCACAATGCCCAGTCCGGGAATCGAAACCGCGATCCCACAACCACGAGTCCGCTGCCCTAATCACTGGACCATTGCGCCTCCACACACACACACACACACACACACACATATATATATATAAATATATATATATATATATATATATATATATATATATATATATCTATATATATATATATATATAATTAATAAAAAAATATTAAGGAATAAATCCAAACTTACAGGGAAAAATCAGATTTAGGATTGAATCCAATTTTATAGTAAAATATTATATTATATTAAATTAGAGATAAAACCACTATTAGGCAAATCATACAATGAAAAACTTAAGCCAATACATAAGATTAATTAATTTATATTATTTTAAATATATATCAAAATTATTAAAATGATATATATATATTTAAAATAATATAAATTTATTAATCTTATGTATTGGCTTAAGTTTTTCATTGTATGATTTGCCTAATAGTGGTTTTATCTCTAATTTAATATATTATATATATATATATATATAGAGAGAGAGAGAGAGAGAGAGATGTGAGCTGTTGTCTTTCATATTAAATTTGAGTGGTTATTACTACTAAGACAAAGAATTTTATAAAGAAATTATATTGGACTTTAGTGCATCATCAGTCACATTTCTGCTCACTGATAACAGAATGTCTTATTCATATTTTAATCCCAACAAAAATGTTTATGGAAATGTGTTTGAAATAAGTATCGTACTCGTTTTAAATATTAAATTTCTAAGAAATATTAAAACTTTTTTTTAACATTCATAGTACCCATGGATATTTACCCTCTTCCTGTAAACTCTCAATACCCTACTGCAAGTGTTGCAGCCCAGATTAAGAACCACTACTCTTCATCAATAAATGAGAAATCTATTCAAGGTGCAGATTGGCTCTAAGAACAATAATATATATTTGGTTTTACAAATTTCTTGATGTACACCTTATGTTGCAGTGTTATTCTTAAGGTCTAAGCCTCACGACAAAACAGCATTTATTTCACTTAGGACTTTTGAAATTCAATCAGTGAATGGTTCCAATTATGAATGCTTGTGAATTTTTGCTTATGAGTTAGGTTTTCTCCATTCTTGCTCTTCATCATGATTTCCATCTTTTAATCATAGTTTACCTGCATGCTATTCGCTTATTTATAACTTGGTCAATCAGTCAGATAAAATTCCTTACTTATGATGCAAGAACATTTCATTGCCTACTTCATTCATTAAACAATGTTTCGACTTTGCAATCATTAAATCCTATGTTACTATGTTACATTAAAACCTATGTTACTATTAAACAAAAAGTTTATTGTTCATTAGAATATCTTAAGCAATGAAAATTTCCACTTGCTAAAATGCTTTCTTAAAAGTAAATATGATGACAAAAATTTAAGCAGAACTGTTTATTCACTTGAATGTGTGTGTGTGTATATATATATATATATATATATATGTATATATATATGTATGTATGTACGTATGCATGTATGTATTTACATATATGTGTGTGTCTAAATATATATATACATTATTTATATATGTCTATATATGTTTATATATATATATATATATACTATAAACACACATATATATATACATGCATGCTTACATACATACACACACGCATACATACACACACACATCCATCCATCCATCCATGAATCCAAACATACATGCTTTATCTTTACATCTCTTTTTCTATATTTCAGATGTCTATTCCTGCAAATTTCAACATCTTCAAAATGTAGATAAAAACTCATTTGTACAAACACTAAATTACCCATCAGACATCGGTAGCAGACATGTTTACCATCCAAGTATTAAGAAAAATTTACACAGCAATGAAATGGGAACTCACAGTATCAACACAACTACACAACCTTGGAATTTACCAATGAGAAACAGTTTTACATCATATACAAAGCCATTACCAGCAGTTCCCAAGTTACCATATTCATGAAACTGTGTCGGTGTCTTTGATGTAAATTTGTGTGTGCATGTGTGTATATATATGTGTGTGTGTGAGTGTGTGTGTGTAAATATATATATATATATATAAATATTATATATATATATATATATATATATATATATATATACCGGAGTAAACACATAAATGTGAAACAAGGTGGAAAAAAGAGTACTCAAATACCAGTGGTAGAGTAATATGCTTTATTTTAAGCAGCAGAAAATTCAACAAAATCTGTTACTCTGAGTTTCTCGTTGCCGTTCATCAGACAAAAACTGTCTGATGAACGGCAACGAGAAACTCAGAGTAACAGATTTTGTTGAATTTTCTGCTGCTTAAAATAAAGTATATATATATATATATATATATATATATTATATATATATATATATATATATAATATATTATATATTATATATAATATATTATACATATATATTAAGACTCAGTCAGTTCCATGTAAAATTAATGTGTTACCATATTTCTCAAGGGAGTGTTTTTTTTTTTTTCCTTTTTTTCTCTCATGACTGAGACAGAAAATTGTGAAAACATTGACAGCAAACATTTGCTCTGTTGTTGACAAAGCTCTGGTGCCCTCTTTCAATTCACATTTCATCAATATCAATAGGTCAGTTTTTTCAGGTTCAGAATATAATTAACATTTGTTTAGTTTACGCAATCTTATTATTAAAAACAAAAAAGGAAAAAAACAAAACAAAACAAAAAAAAAACAAATAAATTCTGTTTTTTTTTTTTCCTCGCAATTTATTTCAAATAATGTTTAAATGATGTATTAAAGACAAAAAAAAAAAGAAACAATCAAATTATTTATAAAAAGAAAAAACATGAGAGTGATCTAGGGGAAAAAAAAAGAATGTGAAGAAAAAGAAATAAACAAAAAATTTAAATTATTTTATTAAAAGTTTTTAATGAAAGTTTTTTTTTTTCTTTATTACACTTTTTTATGTTTTGTGTTAACCTTGAAAGAAAATATTTTTTTTTCTGATAATCGTTTTAGAGGATGAATTCATTTATTGCAAAAATAATGTGAACACAGCTGTATTATTGCTATACGATCTTTATCCTTGCAGCAATCTAAGCGCCATAATTAAGAGTCTTCTCTGCAGTCTTTGAGACTTCTCTGCAAATTTTCAGCCTTCAGGAAATACCAAATAAATTCTCTCAAATCACACTATGCCATCATGAAGTAAGGACACATTGTGTAATGTAGTTATGGATGGATGCACCAAGAAGGCAAGATGGTATTGCAGCAACTCCTTTGATCAGAGCTGACCTGGGGCTAAACAATGACAATAACTATTCCTCTATTAATCTGTGTGTAATGGTGAACCAATGATAAAGTGTACACATAAATGCTTGAACTACAAAAAATAGCAAACAAACCAACCTTAACCCTTTAGCATTAAAACTGGCCAGGTCCGGTCAAAATATTCTACCTCTTTTATGCTAAAACAGAACAGATTTGACCTCACACATACTCTTTTACTTGTTTTAGTCATTTGACTGCAACCATGCTGGAGCACCACCTTTAGTCGAGCTAATCAACTTATTCTTTGTAAGCTTAGTACTTATTTTATCGGTCTCTTTTGCCAAACCACTAAGTTACAGGGACGTAAACACGCCAGCATCGTTTGTCAAGCAATGTTGGGAAGACAAACACAGACACAGAAACATATACACACATACATACACACACATATATATATATATATACATATATACGACGGGTTTCTTTCAGTTTCCGTCTACCAAATCCACTCACAAGGCTTTGGTCAGCCCGAGGCTATAGTAGAAGACACTTGCCCTAGAAGCCACGCAGTGGGACTGAACCCAGAACCATGTGGTTGGTAAGCAAGCTACTTACCACACAGCCACTCCTCTGCCTATGCCTTATAATGTCATTCTAAAAAGAAACAATTTCATCATTGAAATCTTGTGACAAAGCATGATTAATTCAAAATGATATCAATAAATAAGCATTACATTTGACAGATCAATCTGTATGTTAAAGAGTTAAATCACATCTGACTAACAAAAAAAAAAATGTGCACATCAGATAAGGTTTTCCGAGATATGCAGTGTCTGAAAATAAGACAAGATGGTCATGGCTAGAGCACCATTGATCTTAGAAGCTAGCAACAGCAATAATCAACTGAATGTAATTATTATATTCTTTGACTCGCTGTATCTGTTCTTGGACAAAGATTTCTTTACCTAAGCATATGTATACCATTTCAAGACCTCTAAATTAGATCCTGAAATTTTTCAGATAGTTTATACATAGTTGAAGTATAGCCCTCCTTATGCCGATCAATGCAACCAATTGTAAATAGGTAATCAGTTATACAGAACACAGTAGATTAGAAATGTAACATCGTTATTCTTTGGGTTCGCAGAATTTTTTTCTTTTTTTCTGGTTTCTGAAGTAATTCATTTGTGAAATTTCAATAGTGTAAGATGTTATACATATCTATATAAAGAAGAAAAGAAGTATAAAGTATATTCCTTGAAGTATTCTCAGAGTAGAGACAAAGTTGTGAGTTTGCCTCAATTGAACTTTGACTCTATTTAATTCAACTTGAACATGGGTTTAAAAGAACCATAGCTGAGCCAGGATAATTAATCATTAGTTACAACTGAACTGTAACAAAAATAACACTTAGTCCTTCATTGAGGATGACACTGTAATTAAATTATTATGAATTCAGTCACAAATTAATTAAAGCTGAAGGTTATATAGGTTACATTAAAAGCAAATGGTTTACAGCCTAGAGATCTTGAGAAAGGCCATTTCCAAAGCTGAGCCTTCTTTTTTTTATATAAGAATACTTTTGAAACCTAGCACAAGTAATGTTTACCTTAGAAACTATAATGGCTCCATACAAAGCAAGACAGCTGGAATATCTACTTCATCCATTCCATGGAGGATTAGAAATTAAGTCCTATGTCTAATTTGGTTAGATTTTATCAGAATGTTCGATGATAAGCTAAATGATTTTATTTTCCAAGCTAAATAAATATATTACATTTTAATATGGTGTGCTACCTTCAGTCGCATGCAATGCTCTTCATACACCATAATATGGCTTGAAGAAACGGTCAGGATGGATTTTGGCATAAAAGGCCACCAAGATTGATGATGCTGGAACAAGATGCAAAAAGAGAAGCAAAAGATACATTAAGCTTGTTTTACCCTGGAAATTATGTAGAAGAAAGTAGTTTTAAAAATGGGTGACTTTACTGGAAGAGAAGTGGAGGGAAGTGGGGATAGTGATAGTGGTAGAGTGGTGGTGCTGGTGGTTTAGCTTTAGGCTAACCCTGATTGAACAAGCCTATGATAAAATGCATTCCAGCAATGACCGTCCCATCATTGTAGAAATTGCCGCAAATTAGACTACAATTTCCATTACATCCTTACCTATTTTTTTACCAGTGAGAGATGTAGCTGTTATTTTTAGTAGCTCAAGTGACCACATAAAAGTTTGTTATCCTAGCTCTTGGTGATGATGTTAGTAGTGACTAAAGTGATAACAAGTGATAAGGATGATAATGTGATGATGAAGAGGATTAATGAATTTAGATTTATCCTACCACTCAAACCAAGTATAACTGTTTAATCCATTCCAAGCTATACTGCCTACACTCTTCAAAAAGTTTCACTCAACTGATCTAATTGGAGTTACCTCCCTTCACATTTGATGTTTAGATTTTAGATAACCTTAGAGGTAGATTTTGTGTGGAAATTAAATGGGTAACACAGGCCTGTGACATAAAACTTGTTTCACATCTATTTGTTAAAATTGATCAATTTTTACTCGCCGATTTCAAAAATTACAAAGAAATTGTCCTATAATGTACAGTTTCTTCACAAAATCGATCAGGGCATTTTACACTTATGCCTGAATTTAACTATTGTCTTTTATTATTACTATTAACTGCTGTACTTAAACAGACTATGACTGTATAACAAACTAACAGTATCGCCCGGCGTTGCTTGGGTTTGTAAGGGAAATAACTATAAAGCATTTTTAGAGAGTTATGGCCAAAAAATGGGAAAAAAATGATGGTAAATTTTTTTGAGAGTTAAAAAGGTCGAGTTGCGTCCCCTAGACAGTCTGTGGTTTGTGTTTCTGATTCTCGACCCCATGTCGAATTTATCGATTTTTTTCAGAACTGGGGTAACTTTTCAAAATTTTCGCTGCGTTAGTTTTGAATTATGACATTGGGCTATGTGTGTGTCAAGTTTCATCAGAATCGGTGGAAAGCCGTGGTCAGGGTGAGGGTACAACCTAACAGACACACAGACACGCACACAGACAAACTGCCGTTTATATAGAGAGAGATAAGCATAATTCTGAAAAATAAGCATCTGGTGATAGCAAAATGGCTTCAGCTTCACAGTTATTCCTCATCCCTGTTTTCAGTGTATGTATGCGACATACATTGTTTAATTGTATCACATGTTACATTTCAATGCTTTTTTAATGATATTATATATACATTTAGATGGTAAGTCAAATATATGCTGTTCTGCCGGGGTCGACTTTGCCTTTCATCCTTTCAGGGTTGATAAATTAAGTACCAGTTATGCACTGGGGTCGATGTAATCGACTTAATCCCTTTGTCTGTCCTTGTTTGTCCCCTCTGTGTTTAGCCCCTTGTGGGTAATAAAGAAATATATATGCTGTTAAAAATGTCCCTCTTCCCCATTTCTTACAGACCTCTACATCATTTGAAGCAAAGATGTCTACTAGAGCAACGTTTTTCAAATTTTTTTATTGCAACCAATTTTATTTATCTCACAACCCACTGAATGGTTGGGACCTACAGGTTGAAAAACACTGGATATTCTGCACTTTGCAGCCACTTGCGTCTTTTCTTTCCTTCTTTTTTTATCATGACCCGTTTTATTTATCTTGCAATCCACTGAAGTGTCGGGGCCCACAGTCTGAAAAATGCTGCTTTTGAGGAAGTGCAGAAAGCCCAGATAACATTTGATTTTTACATTTGTGGTAAGGATATGACTAAGAAACATCAGATAAATATTACCAAATTTGCATGAGGGTAATAAATCATCATCATCATCATCATCATCATCGTCATCATCATTGTTTAACGTTTGCTTTACATGCTAGCATGGGTTGGACGGTTTAACTGAGGACTGGTGAACCAAATGGCTGCACCAGGCTCCAATCTTGATCTGGCAGAGTTTCTACAGCTGGATGCCCTTCCTAACACCAACCACTCCCAGAGTGTAGTTGGTGCTTTTACATGCCACCGGCATGAGCGCCAGTCAGACGGTACTGGCAACGGGCACACTCAAATGGTGTTTTTTACATGCCACCTGCACAGGAGCCAGTCCAGCGACACTGGCAACGATCTCGCTCGAATGTCTTTTTCACATGCCACTGGCACAAGTGCCTGAAAGTTGACGCTGGTAACAATCACACCCGAATGTTGCTTTTTATGTGCCACCGGCATGGAAGCCAGTCAGCTGCTCTGGTAACAATCACGCTTGGATGGTGCTCTTAGCACTCCACTACCACGGATGCCAGTCATCGAATTTTATTTCACTTTCGATTTCACTTTTGATTTCAGTTGCCTCAACAGGTCTTCGCAAGCAGAGTTTAGTGTCCAATGAAGGGAAGGTATGCATAAATATGCTTCTATTCTTGTTGGACACTCAGTGATAATAAGGTAAACAAGAAAATTTGGTATCACTCTTACACAAGATAAAATTTAAAGATCACAACTGGATGAATTGCAGCAACTTGAAAATAATTTGCATATTGCTTGGACAACATTCAACATTCATTTCTTTGTTTCTTGTGTGAATGGAACAGTAAGCCAGATACCTTCGTTGGTTTAAAAAAGAATGGGAGGCGCTTACATCAGAAACGAAGTACCCTTCGAGAAAGTTTGCATGATTCAAAAAGGGTTCTTCTGCCTCCTCTACATATAAAATCTGGCCTCATGAAGCAATTCATAAAGGCTTTACCACAGGATGAAGAGGACTTCAAGTATTTGCATTGTAAATTTCCTGCTCTATCAGATGCCAAGGTTGAAGAGGGTGTATTTGTAGGACCTGATATAAGGAAACATGTCAAGGATAAAAATTCTGGAAACTCTCTAAGTGACTTTGGAATGGATACATGGATTAGTTTTCAAGGAGTGAGGGTCCAAACTACTAAGACATTGTGGGAAGAATGCTAGAAAAGTTCAAGGCCTTAGGGTATAAAATGAGCATTGTAGTTCATTAGTTCATTTCCTCGCTCGGATTTCTTCCCGGAAAATCTGAATAACATAAATGAGGAGCATGGGGAAAGGCTTCGTCAATATGTAAAGGAGATGGAAAGAAGATATCAGAGAAGATAGAATGTCAGTATGATGGGCAACTACTACTGTATGTCACATTGTGAATGCCCATGAATTTCTCACCAGTGTAAAAGTTCAGGTGTAGTTTCCAAGTAAAAGAAGAAGGGATTTTCAGGTGCTGAATCTAAATGAATGTAAAAATCTATTTTTTCACCTTTCAATTGCATTTGTTCCATTTTATTTTGCTAAATAAAGTACCAAATTAGTTTCATCTTGTCCTACCATTGTGGATTTACCTACAAATTATGCTTTTCCCATTACCAACATTTTTGCAGATTTTACAGGGTGCTTTTTTTTTTAATTCCACTGGCACTTGAATGGTTTCCAGACAGAAAAAGAACTGGTGTCTTGCTGTTGAGGGGATACCTAGCTGCAGGAGACAAAAGAAAGGTAGTGATAGGATGTGAGAGCAAACTCTCAAGGTACAAGAGAGTGAGCATAAGAGAGGATACAAACAGTTGGCTATGGGAGTCGACTTAATCCGTTTGTCTGTCCTTGTTTGATCCCTCAGTGTTTAGCCCCTTGTGAGTAGTAAAGAAATAGATTATGGGAGAGGGTGAGAGAGTAAATACTTTCATAAGAGGGTGATGGGGGAACAGCGGATAATTAAAGATGGGATAGAGGTGAATATAGTGAGTGACAAGCAAAGGTGGAGGTACGGTCAAAGGGAAATCTCAGAATGGAGATGGGTAAGATGAGAGATATAGGGATGGCTCATGACGAAGAATAAACCAAATGGATGATGTACAAGGTGAAAGAGGAGTGGAGAGGGGGAGATATAGAGATAGTTAGTGGGGTATGATGATAGGATATGAGAGGGCATATAATTTTTTTTTTTTTTCAAATATATCTTGTTTGAAACATTTGATATTTTTTAAATGGTGCAAAAGTCCACTCAGGGAAAAGGATAATATTTCTGAAAGCTGAAAGTCATAGCTTTTGTCAACTCTTCAACAATGTTTTAATTTATGCTAAGAAATAAGCAATCTTAACTATTGAAAAGAACTGAAAACAAACTATCTATAATATTTCGCTTTTGCATTTGGCTTGCAAGATTCTTGATGTGAACTTGTTCTTTGAAACAATTATTGTTGTATCTATGATTATTTAACCAA
>NC_043010.1:9173972-9181472 GCF_006345805.1 Octopus sinensis | reverse complement strand
AGTTGAACAGCTAAGGAGCATATCTTTTGAGCTGGGACAAGTACTCAATTTATCGACCCCGAAAGGATGAAAGCAAAGTCGACCTCGGCGGAATTTGAACTCAGAACGTAAAGAGAGATGAAATACTGCTAAGCATTTCGCCCAGCATGCTAAAGTTTCTTATTTCTTTACAGTCCACAAGGGGTCTACACACAGAGGGGACAAACAAGGACGGACAAAGGAATTAAATTGATTATATCGACTCCCAGTGCGTAACAGGTACTTATTTAATTGACTCCCAAAAGAATGAAAGGCAAAGTCGATCGCGGTGGAATTTGAACTCAGTACATAAAGAGAGATGAAATACTGCTAAGCATTTCGCCCAGCATAATAAAGTTTCTTATTTCTTTACAGTCCCAAGGGGCTACACACAGGGGAGACAAACAAGGACGGACAATGGAATTAAATTGATTATATCGGCCCCAGTGCATAACTGGTACTTATTTAATTGACTCCCAAATGAATGAAAGGCGAAGTCGATCTCGGTGGAATTTGAACTCAGAACGTAGTGGCAGATGAAATACCTATTTCTTTACTACCCACAAGGGGCTAAACATAGAGGGGACAAACAAGGACAGACATAGGTATTAAGTCGATTACATCGACTCCAGTGCGTAACTGGTACTTAATTTATCGACCCCGAAAGGATGAAAGGTAAAGTCGACCTCAGCGGAATTTGAACTCAGAACGTAACGGCAGATAAAATACCGCTAAGCATTTCCCTTATATTACACAATATATTTCATTAGTTACAATATACAAAATTGTATTCTACATTCATTAATTTCATGTTTCAGTAACAATGTCATTATGTATGAAACTGACAACTACTGATAAAGGTGTATCATGAAAAATATGAAGCTCCACTGAATTGTCCAGTGTCAAAAGGTTGTGTCAGTGGTGACTGACACATCACAGGTGATTGAGCAGATAGTTCAAAAACACAGGAAGCTTGTCAAATAAAGTTATGTCTCTGGCAATGCTTACCCAAAGCCACAAGGTCATGTGATTAACCATAAAAATAAATGTGATTCAAATTTTATCATACAAGTGAACTAGGCGCAGGGGTGGCTGTGTGGTAAGTAGCTTGCTAACCAACCACATGGTTCCGGGTTCAGTCCCACTGCGTGGCATCTTGGGCAAGTGTCTTCTGCTATAGCCCCGGGCCGACCAATGCCTTGTGAGTGGATTTGGTAGACGGAAACTGAAAGAAGCCTGTCGTATATATGTATATATATATATATGTATGTGTGTGTGTGTTTTTGTGTCTGTGTTTGTCCCCCTAGCATTGCTTGACAACCGATGCTGGTGTATTTATGTCCCCGTCACTTAGCGGTTCGGCAAAAGAGACCGATAGAATAAGTACTGGGCTTACAAAAGAATAAGTCCCGGGGTCGATTTGCTCGATTAAAGGCGGTGCTCCAGCATGGCCGCAGTCAAATGACTGAAACAAGTAAAAGAGTAAGGAGTTTAAAGCAAATGTTAAAAAGGCACCAATTTTGAAAAATGTGCTCAGGGGAAGTGGTCACCCTCCTTGCTCTCCTATTAGCTACACTACAGATTTGCGATGCAAAATTCAAATCTTCCATAGCGGTAGTCTCTACCAAGCTGACTTTCCACAAATGTATTAAAAATAAAATATCATCTTCAGTGGTAGTTTTATGTCCCACTACCATGATTGGCCCTGTCTCTCTCTCTTTTTACTCTTTTACTTATTTCAGTCATTTGACTGCGGCCATGCTGGAGCACTGCCTTTAATCGAGCAACTTGATCCCGGGACTTATTATTTTGTAAGCCCAGTACTTATTCTGTCGGTCTCTTTTGCCGAACCGCTAAGAAACGGGGACATAAACACACCAGCATCGGTTGTCAAGCAATGCTAGGGGGACAAACACAGATACACACACACACACACACATGTATATATACATATATACGATGGGCTTCTTTCAGTTTCCGTCTACCAAATCCACTCACAAGGCTTTGGTCGGCCAGAGGCTATAGTAGAAGACACTTGCCCAAGATGCCACATAGTGGGACAGAACCTGGAACCATGTGGTTGGTAAACAAGCAACTTACCACACAGCCACTCCTGCGCCTGTCTGTGTATGTTATTAATATCTCAGTTGTTGGTTGATATCTATTTCTTTACTACCCACAAGGGGCTAAACACAGAGAGGACAAACAAGGACAGACAAATGGATTAAGTCGATTATATCGACTCAAGTGCATAACTGGTACTTAATTTATTGACCCCGAAAAGATGAAAGGCAAAGTCGTCCTTGGTGGAATTTGAACTCAGAACGTAGTGACAGACGAAATACAGCTACGCATTTCACCCGGCGTGCAAACGTTTCTGCCAGTTTGCCGTGTCCCATCACTTGTACTCTGCTCTCTTCTAGTGAAGGAACTGAAAATCACCCTGCACCACTCATATGGCAGCAGGACAGGTAAGTAAACAGAGAACTTGGTTGATAGCCAGACTAATGGAAAATTGACAAGAGAAAGAATGAAATATTTGTGCAATCAAGATATACAAAATGCTGAAAAAAAAAAGGAATGTTCAATAAAATGTTACATATTATTGAGAAAGATTCTCATGTATAACTGCTTATGTGAAGGGTATATAAGTAGTAATTTCAATAGCAACTTTCAGAATACATTTCTTGAGGACATGCACAATGGAATGTTGCTTTCCTTTAACTACAAGGAGTTACTTGACATTTTAGAAGACAGAAATAGATTGCTTGTAAAGTAGGTACATCAGACGAAGATACTGGAAATTAAATCAATAAATGAAAAGGATATATCACGAGGTAAAAACACTTATCAGAGGGCAAACAGGAACTGGTTTTCAGCTGTAAGTGATGAACAAGGTAATCTTAAATAAATTCTACTATTAACACGTTGGTATGTAAAGATGCTAAATTCTAATCTATGTGCTCAAATACCACTCGATTTGTTTTCAGAAATCATCGAACATTACAGAACCTTGTTTACTTTGTAGAAAGTTTTGCTTCAAAATATATGCAACATTACCAACCAGTGTTTAAAATTTGTCATTTACCCAATTACCCACCTCTGATCTCTCCAAACATGTACCAATATATGCATGTACTCAATATATATATGCATGTGCTCAATATATACATGCATGTGATCAATATATATATGCATGTGCTCAATATATACATGCATGTGATCAATATATACATGCATGTGATCAATATATACATGCATGTGATCAATATATATATGCATGTACTCAATATATATATGCATGTACTCAATATATACATGCATGTGATCAATATATACATGCAGGTGCTCAATATATACATGCATGTGCTCAATATATACATGCATGTGATCGATATATACATGCATGTGCTCAATATATACATGCATGTGATCAATAATATATGCATGTGCTCAATATATACATGCATGTGATCAATATATATATGCATGTGCTCAATATATATATGCATGTGCTCAATATATATATGCATGTACTCAATATATATATGCATGTACTCAATATATATATGCATGTGCTCAATATATACATGCATGTGATCAATATATATGCATGTGCTCAATATATATGCATGTACTCAATATATATGCATGTACTCAATATATATATGCATCTACTCAATATATATATGCATGTGCTCAATATATACATGCATGTGATCAATATATATATGCATGTGCTCAATATATATATGCATGTACTCAATATATACATGCGTGTGCTCAATATATATATGCATGTGCTCAAAATATACATGCATGTGATCAATATATATATGCATGTGCTCAATATATACATGCATGTGATCAATATATACATGCATGTGATCAATATATACATGCATGTGGTCAATATATATATGCATGTACTCAATATATATATGCATGTAGTCAATATATATATGCATGTGCTCAATATATACATGCATGTGATCAATATATATATATATGCATGTGCTCAATATATATATGCATGTGCTCAATATATATATGCATGTACTCAATATATATATGCATGTACTCAATATATATATGCATGTGCTCAATATATACATGCATGTGATCAATATATATGCATGTGCTCAATATATATATGCATGTACTCAATATATATATGCATGTACTCAATATATATATGCATCTACTCAATATATATGCATGTGCTCAATATATACATGCATGTGATCAATATATATATGCATGTGCTCAATATATACATGCATGTGATCAATATATATATGCATGTGCTCAATATATACATGCATGTGCTCAATATATATATATATATGCATGTACTCAATATATATGTGCATGTACTCAATATATATATGCATGTGCTCAATATATACATGCATGTGATCAATATATATGCATGTGCTCAATATATACATGCATGTGCTCAATATATATGCATGTGCTCAATATATATATGCATGTGCTCAATATATATGCATGTGCTCAATATATATATGCATGTGCTCAATATATATATGCATGTACTCAATATATATATGCATGTACTCAATATATATTGCATGTGCTCAATATATATGCATGTACTCAATATATATGCATGTACTCAATATATATATGCATGTAGTCAATATATATATATGCATGTACTCAATATATATGCATGTGCTCAATATATACATGCATGTGATCAACATATATGCATGTACTCAATATATATATGGATGTACTCAATATATATATGCATGTACTCCATATATATATGCATGTGCTCAATATATATATGCATGTACTCAATATATATATGCATGTACTCAATATATATGTGCATGTGCTCAATATATATATGCATGTGCTCAATATATATATATATGCGTGTGCTCAATATATATGCATGTGCTCAATATATATATGCATTTGCTCAATATATATATATATGTATGTGCTCAATATATATATGCATGTGCTCAATATATACATGCATGTGCTCAATATATACATGCATGTGATCAATATATATGCATGTGCTCAATATATATATGCATGTGCTCAATATATATGCATGTGCTCAATATATATATGCATGTACTCAATATATATGTGCATGTGCTTAATATATATATGCATTTCTCAATATATATATGCATGTACTCAATATATATATGCATGTGCTCAATATATATGCATGTGCTCAATATATATATATGCATGTACTCAATATATATATGCATGTGCTCAATATATATGCATTTGCTCAATATATATGCATCTACCCAATATATATGCATGTGCTCAATATATACATGCATGTGATCAATATATATGCATGTGCTCAATATATATATGCATCTGCTCAATATATATATGCATGTGCTCAATATATATATGCATGTGCTCAATATATATGCATGTGCTCAATATATATGCATGTATTCAATATATATGCATGTACTCAATATATATATGCATGTGCTCAATATATATATGCATGTACTCAATATATATGCATGTACTCAATATATATGCATGTGCTCAATATATGTATGCATGTACTCAATATATATATATGAGTGTGCTCAATATATATATGCATGTGCTCAATATATATATGCATGTGCTCAATATATATGCATGTGCTCAATATATATATATGCATGTGCTCAATATATATGCATGTACTCAATATATATATGCATGTACTCAATATATATATGCATGTGCTCAATATATATGCATGTACTCAATATATATGCATGTACTCAATATATATATGCATGTGCTCAATATATATAAGCATGTGCTCAATATATATATGCATGTGCTCAATATATATATGCATTTGCTCAATATATATGTATGTGCTCAATATATATGCATGTGCTCAATATATACATGCATGTGCTCAATATATACATGCATGTGATCAATATATATGCATGTGCTCAATATATATATGCATGTGCTCAATATATATATGCATGTGCTCAATATATATATGCGTGTGCTCAATATATATATGCGTGTGCTCAATATATATATGTTTGTGTTCAATATATATATGCATGTGCTCAATATATATATGTATGTGCTCAATATATATATGCATGTGCTCAATATATATATATATGCATGTGCTCAATATATATATATGCATTTGCTCAATATATATATGCATGTGCTCAATATATATATGCATTTGCTCAATATATATATGCATGGCGGCGAGCTGGCAGAAACGTTAGCACGCCGGGCGAAATGCGTTGCCGTATTTCGTCTGCCGTTACGTTCCGAGTTCAAATTCCGCCGAGGTCGACTTTGCCTTTCATCCTTCCGGGGTCGATAAATTAAGTACCAGTTACGCACTGGGGTCGATGTAATCGACTTAATCCGTTTGTCTGTCCTTGTTTGTCTCCTCTGTGTTTAGCCCCTTGTGGGTAGTAAAGAAATATATATATATGCATGTGCTCAATATATATATGCATGTGCTCAATATATATATGCATGTGCTCAATATATATATGCATGTGCTCAATATATATATGCATGTGCTCAATATATATATGTATGTGCTCAATATATATGCATGTGCTCAATATATACATGCATGTGATCAATATATATGCATGTGCTCAATATATATACATGTGCTCAATATATATGCATGTGCTCAATATATATATATATGCATATGCTCAATATATACATGCATGTGATCAATATATATGCATGTGCTCAATATATATATGCATGTGCTCAATATATATATGCATGTGCTCAATATATATATGCGTGTGCTCAATATATATATATGTGTGTGCTCAATATATATATGTTTGTGTTCAATATATATATGCATGTGCTCAATATATATATGCATGTGCTCAATATATATATGCATGTGCTCAATATATATATATATATGCATGTGCTTAATATATATATGCATATGCTCAATATATACATGCATGTGATCAATATATATGCATGTGCTCAATATATATATGCATGTGCTCAATATATATATATGCATGTGCTCAATATATATATGCATGTGCTCAATATATATATGCATGTGCTCAATATATACATGCATGTGGTCAATATATATGCATGTGCTCAATATATATATGCATGTGCTCAATATATATATATGCATGTGCTCAATATATATATGCATGTGCTCAATATATACATGCATGTGATGAATATATATGCATTTGCTCAATATATATATATGCATGTGCTCAATATATATATGCATGTGCTCAATATATACATGCATGTGATCAATATATATGCATGTGCTCAATATATATATGCATGTGCTCAATATATATATATGCATGTGCTCAATATATATATGCGTGTGCTCAATATATATATGCATGTGCTCAATATATATGCATTGCTCAATATATATATGTATGTGCTCAATATATATATCCATGT